>NC_053426.1:52105105-52274580 GCF_007990345.1 Gossypium hirsutum | reverse complement strand
CACATTGCCTTCGGT
The DNA here is from genome assembly GCF_007990345.1 of Gossypium hirsutum. NCBI lineage: Eukaryota > Viridiplantae > Streptophyta > Magnoliopsida > Malvales > Malvaceae > Gossypium > Gossypium hirsutum. The sequence continues at coordinate 52,274,565 of NC_053426.1, read as the reverse complement.
CTTAACCCGGACATATCAACTTGCATAATTGCCTTCGGGTCTTAGCCCGGATATATCATCTCGCATAATTGCCTTCGGGTCATAGCCCGGACATATTAACTCGCATAATTGCCTTCGGGTCTTAGCCCGGATATATCAACTCGCATAATTGCCTTCGGGTCTTAGCCCGGATATATTAACTCGCATAATTGCCTTCGGGTCTTAGCCCGGATATATTAACTCGCATAATTGCCTTCGGGTCTTAGCCCGGATATATTCCAATGCTCATGCACACATATATCAATAATCATAACACATCCATATCATTTCTTCGTTACTAAGGCTCAAACACAAAACATTTATTAAACCTTTCAAATTTCGGCTCAGTAGCCGCACACAAAGAGCATAATTTCAATTGGCTTTATAACATAGTCTCTAAGCACATTCGACTATCCGTCATAGTATGACTATTCATTTCAATATAATTCAAGTAGGGTCATTACTCGAAGACTTACCTCAAATGTCGTCGGACGACTTCAACGGCTATTCAATTACTTTTTCCTTCCCTTTATCGGATCTAGTTCCCCTTTGCTCTTGAGCTTAAGTTCAACAAAATTTAAAATAGTCATTAATCGACTATTCAAGTATTACTTTCAGAATAATATATATATATTGATCCGACTTTCACACACATAGATTATAGTAAGCTTTATAATAATCAATAAATAATTCATCGGCAAACTTTCATTAATGTTTACAACAAAATCACATATTCACTACGAGCTGTTTTCCTGAGCAGTAGTTACTAAATTACTTATAACTGGAGCTACTAAACTCCAAATCACTTGCCGTTAATTTTCCCTGAATATAGACTCGTATATCTTCCATCCATAAAATTTTCAGAATTTTAGGCTTGGCCAATCAATACCAGATTTTTCTTAAAGTTTCCCCTATTTCACTGTTTGACTATTCTGACCACACTACGAATCCAATTTCTCACTTTACAGAATTCCAAATGTATTGTATTTAATCTCATTTGAAACTAGACTCATTAAGGAGTCTAAGCATATAAATTTTATCTCATAATCATTTTTTTACAATTTATAATGATTTTCTAAAAACAGAACAGGGAATCCAGCAGTCATTTTGACTCAGCCCCACAATACTTCAAATATCTCAAGATCGGTAACTCTTTTGTTTTTATAGTTTCTTTTGTAAGAAAATAGACTCTTCAAGCTTTAATGACATAATTCACTCAGCTTCTAACTCAACTCCCACAATTTATAGTGATTTTTCCAAAATCACTTTACTGCTGTCCTAAAGAGATTATTGGCAATTCACTCTTTCACACATTCTTTGTATACATATTATTTAATTATTTATCACCCTAGATATTATTAGCTAAATAGATCAATTGTACATATATACCGCCAAGACCGTACGTAATAATCTTACTTATACATAACACTACTCAAATTCTTCGAAAGCATACTAACAAAAATATCATGTACTATGCCGAACCTTTAGGAAATCAAGCACCTAATTTATCCATTTCAAAACACCCAATCGGCATTTGCTCAAGACATTAAGCAAAGTCTAGGTTCGGCTATTACACATATGAGTATTAGAAATTATAGTTTTTAACAAGATCAACTTCTTTCATCAACAATTTCTTCATCAAAACTTAAAGATAAAAATCAAATTCCTTCCTTATCTACCATAACCGAATGTTCAATTCAACCATCCAAATTCAAAGTTTTGGCATGGGCTAAGTAAGTAGCATGATGAGTAACCTAAAACAAACTAGAATTTAAAAAAAAATCTAACTTGATTTACTAACCTTCCTTAGGTTTCAATGGCCGAATGTTTGCTCCCCTTTCTCTCCCTTTTGGTTCGGCTAAGAAGAACAAAGTTAAGACTTTGTTTTCTTCCCATTCTTCCTATTATTCATTATGTCTCCAATAACCCAATTTCCTATTATAATATCTAATTCAACAAATAAATTGCCCATCATCAATCCATCTTGGCCGGCCACTATAAGGGAATTGGGCAAATTTGACATGCAAGTCCACCTTTGTGTTGACATGCACTAATAAGCCCTTTAAAATTAGCCTATCATATTTCACCATGTCTCATGTTGATCCCTATTTAATAATTCCTCATACAATTGGCAAAATTAGGGAATGAAATTTCCACATATGCATGTACACACATAATAAGCATAGAATATAACAATTAATTATTTTCATAACTCGGTTTTGTGGTCCCGAAACCACTTCCCGACTAGGGTCAATTTAGGGCTGTCACAATAACAATACGAATGGGCCTAAAGCCTATTCTCGGCCCAAATGGGCCCACACGCTCGTGTGGCCCTTTTAGCCCAATCTAGCCACAAATATGAGATTCACCTAGCCTAGTCCAATTTTTACTACCCAATCAAACAACTTATCCAATTGGGCCCGTAGCCCATTAGGCCCACATGACCCCTTTCGGCCCATCGCGGCCCGAAGTAGCCATCCTACAGCTAGAGTAGTGAGAAATACACACCTGATTGGCAACTGGAGTTAATCCAAGCTCCGAGCACTCTTAGCCGACGCCTAACCCAAATGAGCACGCCATACAGCGAAAGGGATCAGCCAAGAAAGGTACCTTTACTCTCCTCATGGTTCCCTTTATTTAAAGCCAGCTTCGCATCCACTCTTATGTTAGCTTCCCGATGTAGGATCCCTCCAACATCAGAGTTTAAATTCAACACCAACTCTTGCCGCCCTCTTTTAGCAAAATAAATGCTCCTTGCTTGCCATGGGATTCGAACCCATGCCTCCCCTTAGATGCTCCACACGCTTCTTGCCATTAAGCCACAAGGCTTTTTGTGTCATATTTTATCCCCAATTAATTATAAAGTCTAAAGGCCAAAGTCCAGGTTCCCTTAAAAAAACCAAAATAAATTGTAAGAGCCAAGACTTGAACCCAGGCTCCCATGCAACCTTAATGACGCCACAACCACTAAACTACATGCTTCCTTGTGTCATTTATTTACCACAATAATTTAAAAGGCTCTCATCCAAACATCTAGGTTTTTTTCACTTAATACCAAAATTTTTCTAAAGCCCAAGTTTGAACCCAAGATTTCTCCAACACTTCTCAAAGTCATTAACCACTAAAGCAAACATTTAATTGTTTCACTTCATTGCATAATTAAATACCTATATACAACCTCCTTACGGACCCGCACTCAAGGCCAAATACTTCTAGGCCCAAATTTGGGGTGTTATAATTTGGGCTTGCGCTTCCATCATTTATACCTTTGTCGATGCTATTTCCTTACATGAAAATTAGAGAAATCCAGATACCAGAATCACCACGTTCCTAGAATCGAACCAGAAATATAATCATAATAGACATAATTATCACAAGCCGGAGAACACACTTTAAAGATAAACATGGTTGATAGTTCACGAAATAAGAATAATAGGAAAAATGGAGATAAAGAAATCTAAGATACGATACCACACCAGAAGTCTGAGAACATAACTCATAAGAAATAATAAAGATTTGATGATTCCTCAAAGAAAACCAAAAGAAACAATGCTTACCGGCTCTGGAATTCCATTGTAACAGAGATAATATATTTTTCAAATATATAAAACAAAACCATAATCAGTAGAAATAGAAGAATAGTCTCATATAATTTTTACCATCGGCTTCATTCCAACGTATTAGAATAGAATCCCGAATAGATAAAGAACTGCTGATCATAAACCAACTAGACCAAGAAGGCTTTCGTCTAACATTTTAGTTAACTAGCATTCTCATACAATAAGAATTTCATCAGAAAAAGAGCAATTACATATGCCTCGAAGAATGTATGAACACATAGAATGTCCAGAAGAGATAGTCATAATTACTCAATTGTAACTGTCATACACAAACATCTTTACAACTCAAGTATCATTTCTCTGACTAATTTTGCCATCATGAACCCTATATTATTCTGTTCACTAACGAAAACCGATCTGGGAGAATTTCCAGTAAATACATACTTTAGACATCATACTTGATTGAGTCGATTAACCAAGACTAACTTTTTCTTTAACCGTGACATCATGCAATCTGAACGATCTTTTGAACATTCTGATATCTCATTCAGAATTGTTTTTACTTGCTAAACCATTCTCATCTTTGACTGCATTATCAATTATTCCATTACTGAACTCTTTCGTTTCACACTTATGAGCTCATTCAATATAAATCTCATAACTTTTATGGCATATAGCTCTATTGGTAAGGGGGTGAGGTCGTAAAGCCTCTAACTCGACTCTCATAATTACACACATATGGCTTAGCACCCATCATTAACATAATATCATCACAATCATATAATTCACTTCAGGCAAATTTACATACATGTTTATGTCACACGAACTTATCGGTTGAATTTATTCAAACAAGTGTACATAAACACACATTCCTTCAATTTTGAATAAGATCACTTATCACATTCACTTAATCAAACAAGTTAGGCACATAGCATCATATGAATGCCACACAACATAGATAAGCTTATCACCATATAAACTTTCATTTCATTCCACGTTTCCACATTTCTCAACTTATGGTTATCTCATTTCGTACATTATCACATAAATATTATGAACTTCTATCCATACCTTTCTAAGTTCTGTCTTATCATAAACACATTTCAAATATCTCAATATCACTTTTGGTCTTATCGAAATTAGCTCGGTTAGAAAGCATTTCTGTCTCAACCGAACAATTTCATTAGGATCGAGAGATATCACACTATCACATGTAGTAATATGGCATGTATAGCTAGACTCACATACTTTAGGTTAGTTTGAGAATCGACTAAACCATAGCTCTGATACCGCTAAATGTAACACCCCTTACTCGTATTTGGTGCTGGAATAGGGTATGAGGCATTACCAAACTTAAATACAATCATTCACACAAAATCGAGACACGAATTTCCACTCAAATTTAAAAATTTTCATAAACATTCATATCGTCCCTTAAACGAGCCTACGAGACCCAAAACATATAGTAGGAACGGTTTGAGACTAAACTAAGAACTTTAAAAACTCTAGGGAGACTTAGAAAATTTTCATCATGAAACAGGTCTACACGCTCATGTGGTGAAGGGACACGCCTTTGTGGCATATCACACGCCCATGCTTCAAGCTGTATCCATCTTAGGGTGTATTCTATTTATGCGTCATCATCAAATTTAGGTTACACGGACAAGTCACACGCCCATGTGCTAGGTCGTATAACACACACGGTTGAGACACATGCTCATGTCTCTGCCCGTGTGCTCGATTCTGGACATTTTGTTTTGCTTAAATTAAGGTGCAAGGGACACACGGCCGGATCACATGCCCATGGGGCTGACCATGTGTCACACACGGCCTAGACACACGCTTATGTGTCTACCCGAGTAGATAAATACAAGGCTATTTTCCAAGCCATTTTGTCATCCTTACTTACACACATTCACACAACATCACATATCACAAATCATGGCATATAAATGCCTTCAAAAATAGCTACAATCAAGCAATATCGTATCATTTTCATACCATCAACTATCATGCATTATAACATTTGGCCTTGCCAAATCATTCCATGCTAAGTTTGCACTCAAAGGGCATTAACATATGAATAAACTCGTAACCATCATATATTAAGCAAATATAAACCACATCACAAAACATTGACATATGCACATACATACTTATATAGGCTTACAACCATTTAGCCAATATAAGCCAATTTGCATGGCTACGAATTACATCCAACCTTTAGCCATCACAAGCTAATACATTTAGCCAAATCATAATGACTTGTACACCAAATGACTAAGTCCCTATACAAGCCATATACTTAAAATACTTGCATTCACTTATACCCAAATGATAGCTTGATAGTGTGATAGAATCTTCGACGATCACCAACCCGAGCTCGCTTAGTGACCCTATAAAACGAGGAAAAGGAAGGGGGTAAGCTATATAGCATAGTAAGCCCGTATGAAAATAATAAGCAATTTATTAACATGTTTTCACCAATTCTCACAATATGTTCTCAAGGTAATACAATCATAATTGCACATAATTCCACTATTTACTTATGTTCATATCAAGCTGTCCATTCAAGTCATAGTCACTAAATTATTTATATCTGGAGCTATGGAACTCCAAATTAAGATATGCTAATTTTTACAAAAACTAGACTCGCATATATTTTTACCATAAAATTTTTAGAATTTTTAGTTCAGCCAATAAATACAGTTTATTCTTTAAAGTCACCCATATTTCACTATCCGATAGTTCCAACCCCTCTTCACTTAAAATTAATTATCTCCTCATACAAGATTCAGATGATGTTTCCATTTGTTTTTTTTTTAAATTTACTGATTAATGATTTTAAGCATATAAATTATAACCCATAATTATTTTTTATAATTTTTAATTATTTTCCAAAATCAGAAGAGGGGATTTTGAAATCATTTTGACTCTGTCTCACAAAAGTCCAAAAATCTCATAATATGAATTTCTTTTTCTTACATCGTTTCCTTTATATGAAAATAGACTAAATAAGATTTAATTGCATATCTTATTAAACATCTAACTTAATTTTCACCATTTTTGGTTATTTTTCAAATTCACACAACTACTGCTGTCCAAAACTATTTTATTACTAGATTTCACTCTTTCATGTTTTCTTTATAGTAACTTTCATTATAACATTTACTCCATATCAATCTTATCAAAATTCAATCACATATTGAGCACATTGCTCATAAGTTTATGAACACGTACTTGGACTTATTCATCACATAGTCATATTCAATTACACCTAGTCATTTCCCGTTGAACATATCGGAACAACAACAGATACCCGGTGGCCTGCACATAGTAGTGAAAGCTACCTTCTTCACAAAGTGGCCTTCACATAGTACCACACTTGTGACCAAAGCTATCTTTCTTCACAAAGTGGCCTTCACATAGTACCACACTTGAGTCACTAATGACATGTCACTTGTATCCTATTTTGTTCCTAATATTCAACTGGATACTTGTCAATTTCATTCAATATTCAGCCAATTTAACATAAGTAAAAACGATGTATTATTTACATACAAACTTACCCCGAAAGCAAAATCGGTGAAAAGGACTTATTCGTCAATTACTTGTTTTTGCCCGATCTAGATCTGAACCTTATTTTTCTTGATCTAAAAAATCAATTTTAACTTATTTAATCATTATACTAATCAACACAGCCCAAAAATCATATTTGGAAAAAATTACATTTTTGCCCCTAAACTTTATCATATTTACACTTTTGCCTCTAGGCTCGTACAATGATTTTCATTCAATTTATTTTTACTTTAAGCCTAGCCAAACCATTTCCATAACTATAACAGCCCACAATTTCCATTAAAACACACTTTTATGGCATATTTTATAACTTTTACAAATTAGTCATTTTAGGCATTTTCAACGAAAATCACTTAGTAAAAGTCATTTCTCTAACCATAAACATTTATTTTCTACCATTAAACATCAATATACACACATATTCATCATGGGTTAAAACCCTAGACTTTAACCATATCTCAAATTAGTGGTAGAAATAGATATATCTTGTCATGAGGATTTCAAAAAATGTAAAAATCATTAAAAACGGGGCTAGAACGGACTTACAATAGAGCTTGGAAGCTTGAAAATCCCTAGCCATGGTTTCTCCATGCAAGTTTCGGCCAAGGGGTTGAAGATGGACAAAAATTGGCTTTTAATTTTGTTTTTAATTCACTTTAATAACTAAATGACCAAAATGCCCTTAATGAAAAACTTTGGAAACATGCCTAACCATGTCCATGTTTTTCCACCAACTTAACCAATGGTCTAATTACCATATAAGGACCTTGAATTTTAAATTTCATAATAATTGGACACCTCTAGCATGTAGAACTCAACTTTTTCACTTTTTACAATTTAGTCCTTTTGACTAAATTGAGTGCCCAAACGTCAAGATTTTCGAATGAAATTTTCACAAAAAAATTCCATAGATTTTTAGACAATAAAAATATAATAAAAAAACTTTACTATGTCAGATTTGTGGTCCCAAAACCATTGTTCCAACTAGACCCAAAATTGGGCTATTACAGCTTGTGTGAGTAGGCCCATGAGTAATGTGATCCCATGTACAACCATGCCTGGGACATGACATTGGCATCGATATGTGAGGTCCCATGTAGGACCATTTTGGGACATAGCATTGGCATCGTTATGTGATCCCATGTACGACCATATCTGGGATATGGCCTTGGCATCTTATTATGTGTATGAGAATTCCCGAGTATCCTGTAGTATTTCAAGTGTTCAACAGGTAGTCAAAGAGAAGTTTAACAAGTAATCCAAAGATTATGTTAAAGAAATGACAAGGTATGATCATGTTGAATGGGTACATGTACGTACTTGAAACTCCTAAGCATTGAGCTTAATATGTGATGAACATGTGGTAATCTTGCACATGAGAAGGTTATGATTATGAGACCTTGATGAGATGCGAATGAATAAATTATGATTATAGGACTTTATCGTACACTATGCTAATGATATGATTGCATTATGTTTAAGATACAAGATGACCTTGTGGTGAATTAAGTTTGAATGAATGATGAACATGAGGTATGATGCAAATTATGTGTTCATAAGCTACAACATGGCAAGGTAAATGTGTGATAAGAGTTTTGAATGGAATGTATATAGATATACCCATAAGATGCTTGTGATATAGGCTATGGTGTGATTACAATATTGATTTAAGTAAAGAAATAGCATGGAATGCTTATTATTTTCATATGGGCTTACTAAGCTTTAAAGCTTACTCCCTCCTTTCCATTTCTTTTAGTGTTGTCAGGTTGGCTCGGGATTAGAGATCATCAGAGGCAGCATCAGACTATCAAGTTATCACCTGTAGGGTATTGATAAACCTTATGTGTCTTTGAGTAAGTGGCATGTATAATGACTCAGTTATTATGATACAAGTTCTTATGATTTAGCCAAATGTATTGGCTTATATCAATTTATTATATATAGCCATGAGATGTAACTCATATTGATTATGGTTTGTAAGCCTATCTATCCATGCTATATTCTGATGCTTTGTGATGTGATGAAGTAGTCATGCTTATTTGCTATGAATAGTTAGTGTTATGACATATGTGCATGATGAATGCTTTAAGACCAATCGAAATGATCATAGCCAAGAAGTAATTGTGATATGGTGATAAGATGATGATGATTGAACATGAGTGCTTGATGATTAAGTTAGGATTAATTGATAAGTTGAAAATCATGAATTAATGGTAAAAGTGGTAACAAAATGGCAAGGCCAATGAATATGAATTGTTGTGCCTACACTTGGTATCACATGAGTATGTGGTACATATGAATGATGAAATGCTAACGTTATGAATGTGTCTTAAGAAAGGATGCTTAATCATTAAATTGATGTTATGATATATGTCATTGATGTTATAAATGTTTAATGGATTAAGGATAACAAAAGGTTTGGAAAATATCCTAAGTACTAGTCACACGGGCAGGGACACGACCATGATTTAGCACTTTGAGTGCAAGATAAATCGATTTGGCTTCGAGCCATGCATATCGACTGATTTAGGTTTGGGCCATGATATCAAAATTTCGGATAAGTTATGTAGCAGCCCGATTTTAGACTAGTCAGAATAGTGGTCTCGGGACCACAAATTTGAAGTCAAATAAATTATTTTATTATTATTTCAGATTCATAGCATGTTTATATTAATACATGAAAAATTTGGTGAGTTAATTTTGACGTTTGTGAGCCCAATTGTGAAAAAGGACTAAATTGCATAAAGTGCAAAAGTGCTATTTTGATAGCTAAAGGTGTTAGTTTATTAGAGAAGAAAAATTGGGGGATTTTAAAGGGAAATTAAACCCCTATAGATAGAGTGGCCAGCCATAGGAGACATCTGTGGTCAAATTTTGAAATTTTCAAAATTTGTTCGGTTAGGTGACCAATTTTGACTAAAATAGAAATAAAATAAAGAAGGATGATATCATCCCTTACTAATCTCTTTTCTCCACTAAAAATTAGCCATGGAGGGGGATTTGAGAGCTTAAAAATTTTCAGCAACTTGAAGCACTCACAAGTAAGTGATTTCCATGTCATTTGTTGATGATTTTTGTATTTTTGAGACCCATAAAGCATGAGCTTTCAAAGGAGGAATATATCTTGCAAAATGGTTGAAGGTCTAGGGTTTTGCCATGAGAGCATTTAGGGTGTTTTCTGAAATTTTATGGAAGAATATGAGTCTTAGTTGTGTAATAGACAACTTTTGTGAAAGGTGTTACCATGAAAACACCTAAAGGGACTATTTTGCACAAGTTGTAAAATAATTGATAAATGTGTGAAATAGAGAGAATTTGGGGTTGATATAAGAGTAAAAAGAGTTCAAATAAGCTTAAGATGTGAAGAAATTCGATAAAAATAGATTTTCGAGCATAGGTGTAAAATGGTCATTTTACCAAAGTTTAGGGGCAAAATAGTCATTTTATCGAAGATGTGAATTTTTAATTGCTTAATTTTACTTATTGATTAAATGAGTGCATTTTGCTATTTTAGATTGAGGATTGCCAAATCTGAACCTAGATCGGGGAAAAGCTAAGCAAATCGACTAAATTGACTAGTTGCCACATTTTGTAATCCAAGGTAAGTTGTATATAAATAATAAGACTAAATTGTTAATGTTTTTATTGAATTGTATTGAGTTAATATAGCATGAATTGTTTGGATGTGAAATTGAGAATGTATAAGGATAATTGAGATAGCGGAAGTTCCGTTGTAACCTTAGGAAGTAAATCGGATATACATGCCATGACGTTTGGGTCATTTGTTTGTGAGCTAGTGTAAGACATGTCTGAGACATGTATCGGCCACATTATGAGAGCCAGTGTAAGACCATGTCTGGGACATGGCATCGGCATTGAGACGAGAGCTAGTGTAAGACATGTCTGGGACATGCATCGGCCTCAAGACGTAAGCCAGTGTAAGACATGTCTGAGACGTGGATCGACTACTAGATGATGCCAGTGTAAGACCATGTTTGGGAAATGGCATCGACTTGAGATGTGAGCTAGTGTAAGACCATGTCTGGGACATGACATCGACACCTTACCCATGTTTAAGGCTTAATGAATATCCGGTAGTGTTCCAAACGATTCAACGGTGAACGTTATGTTCTTAAGTTAATGAGGAAAGTATAATTGTGTTGTGAGTGGTACAGGTACCTAATTGGTATGTATGAGATATGAGCTCATTGAACAATATGTGACTAGTATGGATGGTAATGAGTAAGTTATGCTTAAGCCTACCTTGGTATCATGAGCATGTAGATCATTGATAAAATGTTGTTGTTGTGTACTTACTTATATGTAACTTACTAAGCTTTTATGCTTAGTCCATTTTCTTTCCATTTCCTTACAGTGTCACCTAACTAGCTCAAGGATTCCAGAAGTCAAAGATATTGATCACACTATCAACCGAAACATTCAGTATAGTTGGATTTATATTTTTGAATATGGCATGTATAAGACTTAGACTTTATTATTTTGTGTCTTTGAGAATTGGCCAAATGTGTTGGCTTGGGTTGGAAACCCTTTAATTTGTATTAAGCTTTCAATGACAGAAATATTCAATTTGAATTTATAAAAGATGCATTATCATGGTTGAATAAATGTCTAATGTGGTTGATTGGATTATAGAAATTTTGCTCGTTTTGGTATTGGTTGGCACTTGTGTGAAAATAGGTAGGTAAGGGTGGCAATGAGGTTTGGTAAATAGCCTGATATTGTCCACATGGGTAGGCACACAGGCGTGTGTGCCTGGACATAAAAATTTCAAGTCAGTATGCATGGTAATAAACACACGGTCAAAGACACGACCTTGTGTCTCAGCCATGTGAAGGACACGACCCAGCATACGGGCGTGTGCCTTGTCTGTGTGACATTATGAGCATGCTGACGTTAGAAATAGAATATCCAGGTTTTTGCAGACGGGCTAGGACACGGGTGTGTCGTGGCTGTGTGAAGGACACGGGCTAATGACACAGGCGTGTGTTTGGTTGTATGAAAACCCCTGTAGGTGTGAATCATAAATTAATTCTACATGGGTGTTGGATACGGGCGTGTTCTAGGGTGCTTAGGCCATGTGAGCCACACGGGCCATCAGCATGACCATGCCGAGTCGGTCACACGGGCGTGTTGCCCTTCCACACGGGCGTATGCCCTATTTTAAGGATAAAATTTTCATGGTTGGTTTAAGGACCCGATATAGTCCCGAATGATTTTCAAAGGTCGATTTGAGGCTCGTAGGCCCATAATAAGAGGTTTAAAGTAGGAAATTGAAAAAGTTTTAAGTTTGGATCGAGTCTTAGTGACTTGAGCTTGGTTGTGTGCATGAGATCAAGTTAGGTAATGCCTTGTGCTCCTCCCATGTGTGGGGTACGGGCATAAGGTGTTACAAGTTACCTTGATTTGGCTTCGGGCCATGGTATAGGTACTTATTGTGTAAGACCCTTGTGTATCCGACTTCTATATTGAATGGTTCAACGGGTAAATGAAAGATGCAGTTGAGTATGAAGTTGGTACAAGATGGTACAGGTACGTACGGTAATGAATTGAGTTTTGAAACTATGAAATTGATAGGTTCTTTGGTAAGTTATGTGAATGATCATTTGATAGCTTTGAGATTTAATAGAATTGTTTTATATTGTTTTCTATTATTTGAATGATTAATGAATGGTGATAGTTGCTTATTGCTAACATATGAGATTACTAAGCTTTAAAGCTTACATTGTTTATTTTTCTATGTTTTATAGTGAATTTAAAGCTAACTCGGATTTGGGGATCGTCGGAGACATTACAGCCCATATTTATAAAAATTTCACATCAAGTCCTTGCATTTTTACTATTTCAACAATTTAATCCCTAATCGTTAAATTCGTCAAAAATCACTTATCAAAATACTTATAAATAACAACTAATAATTAAAATTCATCATTTAACATCTAAAATCACAAAGATTCATCGATGGTAACATTCAAAATCTTTAATAGTTTCAAAAATGAAGGTACGAGCTAGTTGGACCTAGTTGCAACGATCTCAAAAACATTTAAATTATAAGAAACCAATCAAAAACGACCTACCAATTGTTGCTAGACATGGCTAGGTTTCTTCTCCCCCTTTTTGTTTCAACTACATGATGAAGAAGATGAATGAATCATCTGTTTATTTTCTTTTTCTTATTTAATTAACATTATAACATATAATATAATGTTTTTATAATTTAATTAACATTATTATTTTTAACTAAATAACTCCACTGTCCAACACCTTTTAAAAATGGTTTATTTACCATTCAAGTCCATTTACTTTCATTCATTAAGCCATTTAATCATTCAAATCTAACAGTAATCAAATTTTACATCCTTTACGATTTAATCCTTTTTAATTAATTAACTATTGAAACATTAAAATTTTTTAATGAAACTTTAATACAACCTTAATAGCACTCCGTAAATATTTAAAAAAATATTTATGGCTCGGTTTATAGAAACGAGGTCCTAATACCTTATTTTCTAAAACCACTTGACTTTATGGTCTTACCACTTGAAATTAACTAATCGTTTATAAAACATAAATTATCATATCAAAAACCTTTTTTAAAACTATATTTGACTCGTAAATATTAAATAATAATATTTACGAATTTACTCATCGGATTTGTGGCTCTGAAACCACTGTTTTTGACACTATTGAAAAACAAGCTATTACATGTGTATGCTTGACTCGTATACTTTGAAGTAAGTAATCCTTGAGTTCGAATAAATTAGGAACCAAAAGCTAGAGCGTTGGTTATATAACTTTTTCAGTATGTAACACCATTTAGAATAGTGGAATTCATAGCCCATGAAATTGAGTAAATGATATTCTCTTATTGGCATTATCTGATAGATGGAAAGTAAACATGGTCATGGGTTGTTTGTCTTTGTGATGAATGATTTAATTACTATTTGATAGTAATTGACTTTTTATGAATGAAGATATAATGGTTACCTTGAGATAAAAGAGGATCATATTAGGAGAACAAATTTATCCCAAAGAGATTAAGGATGTCCTATGAGGGTAACACACTTATGACAAGGTCATTGGATGAGAACTGGTCGAGTATCTTTCGTAATGGTATGTTATTAGGCGAAAAGTTGGTACTTAATTATAAATCATTTGATCCCTAATTACATATATTCAATCGGTCTCTCCACTAGCTCGTTGAAACCAAAAATGAATTACATGTTTAATCAAATGAACATAAATGGATAGAAATGATAAAATAAGAGAAATGAGTTACGTTCATAAATGACCGTGGTTTCTCACTAAGTATGGAAATGACTTGAGAATTAATTTAAGTTTTTTGAATCATTATTTAATTAAATAATTGAAGTTCAAAAATGATATTAAATTAATTGGTCATTGTGAATCAATTGAATATAGAAGTTAAATGTATTTTCTCATATATTCTTTTACAATAAAGTTGTCATAATTTTAACGGAATTAGAATTGGGTTGAGAAAATAATTTAATTTGAAATTTTAATTTATTTAAATTTATTTAATAAATAATTTTATTTTAGAAAATAGAAAAACATGTATTGGATTGGATTAAATTATAGAGTGGTAAGCTAAAAGTCTAAGAATATAAGAGAGACCTGAATCTCCATTATAATACTTACGAGGGGAGGCACACCCTATTAGCCATCCCTCTCTTCTAGTTCAACTAGGGGATAAGTTTAATATGAAAAAAAGAAACTAGGGGATGAGTTTTTTCTATTAAATAAGTATCATTTGTATTATACTAATTCAACTAGGGTTTAACTTCCCCTTTCCTCTCCCTATAAATATACGACACTAGTAGGGCTAAAAAAATTGAGATATTATTACTATGCCCGAAAATAGTAAAAATTTATGAGTATAAATTATATTTTCTAAGAGTAATAGTTCTATCTATTTCTATAAGAGAGAGGGATTTACTTTCCTATTGAAAGTAAGAAAATTGTTTTTGGTTCTGTGTTTGATCTGAAATTGCTCGAGCACATGCTCGAAGTAGTTCGTAGTATAAGAATACCAAATAAGGTTGTTTGGTTAAAAGCTGGGAACGTTTAGGATTCGTCTAGCTCAAAGCACAAATATTATTTTAGAAAAAATATTATTGTTATAAATATTACAAACCAGTTCGACTTTCAAATTTTTTATTTTTCTGCTGTGTAAAAGACATTATTTTTTAACTAGATTTTTTCTAACAAGAGGAAGGCTTGAAGTAGACCCTTGTCTCATGATTACTTTTATTAGAGTAGCGTAATATAAAGTGTGGGTTGAATGTGGCTACATTGGGGCCGATGAATTTGAAAAATTAAAATCATTAAATGAAATTATTTTTTATGTGACAATTGTCCTGATGATATTATAAGGATGCCCCTTCCTTATTTACATTTTTATCTAGGCGTAGAGGTATACAAATAGTATATTTTAATTGTGACATATATTTTAAATATAATTATATGTTGTTTGCTAGTGTAATTTATATATTTTAAATTTTTATTTATTAATTTCTCATACATTTTGACATATTAAATATTTAATTAAATTTTATTATAATTATTATAAATTATTTGTACTACTTTTAATTATATTATAAACTATTTATGATATTAATTATTTATAACCAGTCAATGGCCAAGAAATATATGTTTAATGTTGGAGAGAATAACCCAACAAATATAGAATGTTAGAATAATGAAATAAAATTATATACAATGTTTATTTTCTTGTTAATTCTATTAGTAATCATATTGTTGAATAATTTTTTAGGGCGAATTACCCAAAAATACTGATTTTTAACCATAAATATCATATTAGGTCGATTTTTGTAAAATTTATTAGATTAGGCCAATTTTGGAGAAGAAAAGGAAAACTAATCCAGCTGAACTCGTTTTTAATGAATATGATAGGGAAACACTTTCAACTAGACACGTTTTTAGCTTTGGCAAATTGTTTAATGTTAGTATTATTATCCTTCAATCCTGGGTTTCATTTTTCTCCTACTCACATTTGTATTTTTTATTTTATATTGTTTTAAACTTTTAAACTTTTTAATTAATTTTTTAACATATTAGTTCTTTAGTTAGATGATTAGATAGTTGCAAATACATCATTGATTCTCGTGTTCAATTTTTTCCTATTCAAATTTATATTTTTTATTATATGTTGCTTCAAGTTTTTTAAATTTTTAATTAATTTTTTTAACATATTAGTACTTTTGTTAGATGATTATATTGCTACAATTACATCATCAAGTCGGAGGTTCCATTAATTTTATAAGCATATTAATGTATTTTTTATTTCATATTGTTTTAAGCTTTTTCTAAAATTAAATGTTAATATCATCTACGTGACAATTCACATGTATGTCACCTCAACAAAGTTAAAAAAATATTAACATTTACATCTATTTTAAAGTGATTTGATAAAAAATGTAAATTTAAGAATTAAAAGAGATGAAAAATTAAATGAATGACTAAAATATTTTTTTATAAAATTAGAGGGTAAAAAAATCATTATACCATCTTTAAACAATAAAAATGAATTGCGAGTCAGATTTGAAAAAACCATTATATAAATTACTAGGTATGCTGTTCCAGTGGCTTTTTCATACTGGCATGGGATACAATTCTCAAAAATAATATTATGAAAATCTTTTTTAAAAAATTATTCGTGGAAGAGATACCCGTATCCGATATCTAATCTGAATCCAAGATAAATTTCTATACATAGGTGGAGAAAGAAGGTTAAGAATTTAAAATTAAGAACTAGGTTTTTTCCTCATCCATTTTGTTGCTGACCATTTCTCACCTGACAAAACCACGCATCCTCCATGCAAGCTATTTGGATCGGACTGCCCGTCGAGTCCCTACCGGAAGCAAGCAATGCAAACAACAAAGATAACCAAATCAGAGAAATCTTAATCACTTCAAACTTAAGGTATCCTACTAGGTACCCTTTCTAGTATGAGATATTGGACAATGCAATCAAGTAGGGCAAATTCCAACAAGGACAATACACTTCCCTAATGTCCAGAAACATTTACCGGAACCAAAAATATTGTTTATCTTGATTTCCAGTCCAATCTCACAAGGGCTATGTTTCTAACTTTTTTATACGAAAACTAAAAGTAGCAAGGGTATTTTCCATATTCTAGTCTGATTACATGATGTATAACCCTCGATATATTCAGCATAGAAACCACATAACAAGTAGCTAAACTGAAACATGAAACCTCATGAGGCGTAATGTAAATAACTATTAGTCTATTTTCCTAAATATTTTTAATTCTTTTTCTTTTTCTTTTTTTAAATTTTCATTGATGGTTGAATTATCCAGTCCAACCAGAATCTGAAAATCCGATGGTTTTGACTTTCAATCCAATATTTTAGTTTGTAACCACAAGTATAGGCAGGCATGTAAACTGGCAATTTAAATACATTGAGAAGAACGAAACAAACCATGCTCCAGAAAAGTACGGCATCTCCTTTTGTCGGTTTTATTGACATCCCTTTAACAACCTTCCCACCACAGCTACAATCGCCTGTACCAGCCTGAGATTACATAACACACTTAAAAAATAATGCAATGAAAGGTAAAGCACCGTATGTTGCTCAGATTCTTTATTTTTTGGAACAGTATTCGTGTTCAATGCTCATGTGTAAAATATGAATATAGGATATGGATACATGTAAAACCTTAGAAAGGTACACATCAATTCATTGTATCTTTTTTTTTTATGAAAGAAGGAATTACCCTAGGGAAATATGTTTCTCCTCCTTCAACATCATCACTAAGATACATGAGCATAGTTGCTATTCGTTGACCGCACTTAATGTTAAACTGCATTTGTGGCAAAGCAAAAGGATCAAGATTCCACCATCACAAGAACAGATATAAATCTAATCCCGACCAATAGATAGACAATGTTTGATGTAATCAAGCCAAGTTAGCTCAAAGCTATAAGAAATTTGGATTCAAGTTCAACTTAAAATTCTAAGTCTTGCAGTTGGACTTGAACTCAATTTGAGATAAATATCGCCTGAGGTTTGCTCAATTAAGCTTTGATTAAACTCATTTAACTAATAAAAAATGAGCTAAATTCTCATACTTGACACCAAGCTTGATTATTTGTGCTTGAAGTTGAGAATTTTTTAATACGAATTAAAAATACAAAAGCTCAGTTACACTCACAAGCTGCTCAAGTTAAACATTAGGATACTCAAACTCAACGCCACAATGACTGAACTTCTCAAGCTGAACCCAAGTAACTTATGAGCACAAATGTCTAGTTTATACCCCTAAGCAAGTCAATTTTGAGAAAAAAATATCACTTACAGGATCAGAAAAGTAATCGTGATGGGGCTTGTAAAACTGATCCTTTTCATACCTGTGATGCATTAGATGTTATTCAGTTTTCATGCTTTTTCAGAAATATTTTACACAAATAATATGTCATCAACCAAACCTTAAAACTTGGATTTGCTCCCCATGTTCAGCTGGTATTTGAGAAAACACTGAAATCCGCTTTTCAATTGCCTTGAGATTAAAAGAAACAAAAAGTTAGGAGAACACTTGATTACACAATTTATTAAGCAATTGGAGAGGATAGATGTAAACAACAACTTGAAATGTTAGAAATGGAAATCTATCATGCATATTGAAACTATACATATGAATATGTGACAGTCATCCAAGTCCAAGTACCATAGAATGCATCCAAAATCTAAAACATAATGATAAGAATTTACATTGGAGAGAAGAACTGCATCTGACAACCATGTCCAACACATTTAGATAATAGCTATTGAGAATCTGACACATATACCCATGTCGAATGCATATGGGTATCCAACACATCCAAATCCAATTAACATTGACAATATAAATTTGGTATCATCATTTATATGCCAATTTGGACCAATGCTTGTACGCTTTACCCCTTAGCTACTAATAAATACCTTCTACAACATTACTCTTTTACTTTTTTATTTTTCTTGAAGTACTCAAGTCTAACATGTTTGGAAATGGGTATGAGAGTGCAATCTTCCTTACACATGAGAAAATAGATAAAAACTGTGGATACCCATGTCGAATGCATACTCATTGTAGAGATTAGACTTTAACCTTAGGTAATTGATATCCCTTGATATTAAGATCCGTTTAATTTTTGTGTATAATAATTTCCCATAAATATTTTGATGTAATATACTACTATAGAATGAGTAAAAAATTGTCTCGTTCTTCATGGCATCAGAGCTAGAACAAAATTTCCCATTGTATATAGCTGAAACAGTTATTTCTAAAAGTAGTAGACCAGCATCAACAAAAGAGAGAACCATGAGTCTTGAGGGAGATCCATCTCATCATTCATTGCAGCTGACCCTTCATAAGCTGAATGAAAAAAGAAAACTACCCGGAATGGGCACAATCCGTGAAGTTGGCCATTGATGGGAGGGGAAGCTTGAATATCCGACAGGGCATAAGAAGAAACCAGAAGAAGATGACAAACGGATAGGTGGATGGTGGTCCAAGAATTCTATGATCATTGCTCGGCTAATTAACTCCATGGAACCTTCAATAGGTAAACCTTATCTTTTTCTTCCTATTGCAAAGATGTTTAGGAGGCTATGAGAGAAACCTATTTAAACTTTGAAAATTTTTCTAAAATATTTGAACAAAAACCAAGCCATGGTATATTACAATGAAATGGTGTCACTATAATAATGACAATGCCTTATTACTCAATACATGAGTAGCTGTTAGAGAACAGCACATTGGGTTGACCCGCTATGAGTATGTTTAATGAATTATTATGTAATAGTCACAATATTATTAAAAGGGGCAATAGAAAATTCCTCAAATTCCTGGAGGTATTGGCTTGGGCCTAGAAACAGAAGATCAGGTAACACGTGAATCCAACGAGTTGGTTTATAATAATTCATGAAGGAAATTATCATATTTCCGCAAGTCAATTAGATGCGAAATATAAAAATTGACTTTTTTTCGTAGCTGCACAAGATTCTACATGGTCACACCCTATAGTTGAAGCGAACAAAATTCAAATACATTTGGTATTGTATTTAGCTATCACATGAATTAAATTAATTTAATTTGATGATTAAATATTGAACATATTATACGTACAAACTTGTTGCACACAAATAGAGAACATATTTAATATTAATATATGAATTTGATTCATAGAAATTATTAATTATACATTTGACCAAAATTATTAATATAAACAATTATAATAATAATTTCGGTCAAAATATAAAAGGACATGGAAAGTGATATTCTTTTGGAAAGAATATAATCCTTTTTCATGACTTTCCATTTGTTTTCTCTAATAATAAGAGAATAATCTCGTTTTTCTTTCTTATATATGATATCAAAAAATAAATAAAAGAAAGATATCCCTTAATGTGTTAGGGTTACAAAAAAAAAAAAAGAGTCTAGCAGCCATATTTGAATTCTCTTTGAAATTGTTCAAAAAGTTTTTCTGTTCGAGGTTGACTAGGTGGACTACGTAGAGGCCGAGACGTTTTTCGTTGAGGCTTGGAATCAACATCAAATCAGCAGAATCCTTTAATCGCTTTTCAATTGAGAAAGTATATCTTCAACTCTAGTCCAACCCGTTTCGTTCCTCGTACATGGCTTCGCTAGGATAATTTTTTCGCTGCGCCACAGGGGGTATCGGCAATCCCAACAAATGTGGTTAATTAATACCCAAAGACAAAATTGTAAAAGTATAATCGCTATAGAATTTTAATTAAGAAAAGGTTTCGATACTTAGATAGCAATAATCCAAAAGAACCAAAATGGTTATTAAACCATTGTTCCTTAAACGTTAGTGGACACTAATGATGATGCTCACTTAAATTAAACTAATTAATTAAATTTAATTAACATATAATTTTAATATAAATAGAAAAGTTAGTGGGATGATAACAAAGTTGTCATTTTCTCAAACCTTCAATGAATATTGAAGAAGAAAAAAATAAAGAAAACACCATTTTGAAGCTAGCATTCAATCACTTGATTATAAGTAATTGAAGTCATTTTCTTATAATTTTTATACATTTGAAGTCATTAAATCTTGATTTAGCTAGTCCTACCAATTTGTGAAACTGTTAAATTTTTTTGAAAGTTGCCATTATTGAGAATTGGATGAAGTAAGTGTAAAATTGATAGAAATTAAGTTTAGTTTATGAGAAGAACTAAATTGTAGAGCTTAATTGTTAGTTTTATACATTAAGGATTAAATTGAAGAAAATGCAATATTATTATGAAATTTCGATAGCAATAGAAAATAGGTCCCTAATGAGTATGTGAAATTGAGTTTTAATCCGAAACTTTAAATCGATAGTTATGTTTGTTCCGAATTCAGGGACTAAATTAAATAAATTAAAAAATATATTTATCTTTGTATGAATGTGATTTGGATGAAAATTGATGTATTATAATTGAATTATTATTTATAGCTAAAAACAACGCCAAGTTGTCGAGAAGGAAAGGAAATGCGAGAGCCAACGACGAGTGACGCAAGCTTTTGGTTTGTATCTCTATGACCCGAGATCAATCTAATTACTGCATATTCATGTTAAACTGCATGATTTAGTAATGAGATAAGCATATAATATTTTTATGAGTTAAATTGTGGTGATTAATATATAATATCAAGAAAGAGGACTAAATTAAATGAAATAAAAAATAACATGATTTAATTGATATGTGGTACTTGGTATGAAATTGAGTTAAAGCATGTTATATGTTGTATTGAAATGGTAAATTGATGATGAATTGAGAATGATGGAATGTGAATTGAACTATGTGATGATATTGGAAATTGGTTACCCTATTAACTGTACAGGTTTATACTTCGGTTTGGCCAATTATGCACTTCGTATATTTGCTTCGGTTTATCCGATTATGCACTTACGTTCCAATATTTTTAGGCTTAGATTATTTTGGATTCAGATCGGGCCCAACGGATTTTGACAAATTCAAATAATTTCAAATATTCTAAATTATAAATATTTTAATTTTGAATATAATAATTCATTTTACTTCTATGATGATAACACAATCCAAATTGATCTTATAAAAAATATTATATATATTTAGTAGAAATATTTTATATAAAATAATTAAAGTTATTATATGTCACATTTATGATTATATCATATGTATATGAATTTCAAAATATTTTTTATTAGAAGAAACATGATTTAAAATTAATTTTATTACTGATGTTATTAATATTTCATAACAAACCATATTTAATTATTTTTTATAATTATAAAACTAATTATTATATTATTAATATATATTATATCATTATATATTTTATATTATCATTAAATTTAAATTTAAATTTTATAGAATAGAATAATTATTAGTCTTATATATTTATTATACATATATAATTATTGAATTAAAAACATGTTATATTCAATTAACATTTCAAAATTTATTCCACTTTATAATTTAACATAAAAATTTATTATTAATTACTTTTGCTATTAATAAAATTTTAATATATGTAATATTTATGAATACATCTTCATAAATTAAATAATTATCATTTATTTATATGTTATTTTTATTTAGAGTAATATATAATATAATTATATTAATTATTAATGCCTATTTCAGTTGTTGAGCTATAAATTCAAGCCATTTCAAGCTTCGAATTGAATTTATCTTGAGCTTAGGATAAATTAGTCTCGAACTTGGATCCTTACCGACTCAGACTTTCTCGAGATTGAGCTTTATCAAGCTCAGGCTTTCTCAAACTCGGACCGTTATGCGTTCAAATCGACATGGTTAAACTTTCGGGCCCGAGCCTATCACACCCTATGTTTAGGACAACAAGTGAATTTACCTTTGAAGGAATTTGGATGTAGTTTGTTCATATTCATGGTAGAAACTGTCGGAAGTTAGATCCTAAGGCTTGAAAACATGTTTTTGTAGGATATGCATCAACACAAAAAGATACAAGTGCTATGATCGACAAACAAAAAGAATACTTGTTTCAATATATATTACCTTCTTTGAAAAGCTTCTAACTCTCTTGAAAAGCTTTTTGAGCCAAAGATTCAAATAAGTATAGAATCAAATGATAGCTTAGATAAAGACCCTGTAGAACCATCTCATAACATTGCTAGAGATGAGAACGATGTTCAAACAAACACCAAGGCATTGCTTGTTTATTCAAGGATGAATTAGAGTCAAGGAAATGAGATCTGCCAAGAATCTACACCCCAAATTGTTCATGATGTTAGGGAATTCTTACAAGGGATAATGTCACATTTGATACTTGTACTTTCATAAAATGTTCATCGCGGTACTTGTACTTTGAAAATATCGTGTTCTATAATGATACATATACTTTCATAAAATGTCCACTGTGGTACCAGAACTATCAATATGTGTTTTATTATGGTACATAATGTTAACACCGTTAGTAAATTGCTAAATCAACCAATGAAAATTTGATACAAATTTTTTTTCCAAAATATCAAGTTCATATGGATAATATAACATTATATGGAAAACTAAATAAAAATTTAAATTAAAAACAAATAACTAAATATATGGTTAATAAAAAAGAAATAAATACTAAATTTACATAAGCAAAAACGTCATCTTCTCCATTTATGTAAATAAATAGTCATCTTCTCCAAAGAGCTTTCCATTTGAAATAATATTTTTTAATTAATTTCTAAATAATATTTTTTATTATCCATGGAAGTACATGTACTTTCATGTAAATTTAGTATTTTCTTTTTTGTTAACTATATGTTACCAATGAAAATTTGATACAAATTCTTCCAAAATATCAAGTTCATATGGATAATATAACATTATGTGAAAACCTAAATAAAAAAGTGAATTAAAAAAAATTAACATATGGTAAATAAAAAAGAAATGAATACTAAATTTACATATGCAAAAACATTCTCTTCTCCATTTAAGTAAATAAATAGTCATCTTCTCCAAAGAGCTTTCCATTTGAAATAATATTTTTTATTAACCATGGAAGTACATGTACTTTCCTGTAAATTTAGTATTTTCTTTTTTGTTAACTATATGCTTAGTTATTTGTTTTTAAAATTTAATTTATTGTTTTATTTAGCTTTCACATAATATTATATTATTCATTTGGACTTGATGATTTGAGAACAAAAAATTTAAGCATCAAATTTTCATTGACTGGTTTAGCAATTCACTAACGTAATAACACCAACATAAAAAAACACACATTGATAGTTCAAGTACCACATTGGACATTTTGAAAGTACAGATAATATATTGGACATTTTATGAAAGTGCAGGACCAAATGTGACATTATCCCTTCTTATAATGACCCCCTAGTTACTAAGTCAAATATTACTAAGTCTAATCTTGTATCTAATATTAATCTCTCGATTGCCAAAAGGAAAAGAGTGAGGAGTTGTGTTAAATACCCTTTGTCCAATTTTGTTTCTTACAAAAATTTATCACTTGCTTTTTTCCTTTTACCTCGCAACTAGCTATTCTGAATATTCCTAAGAATATACAAGATGCCCTAAAGGTTCCGTATTGGAGAGAGCCTATCTACAAGGAGGTGAAAGCTCTTGTAAAGAATAACACGCAGCAAATTGAAGAGTTACCAAAGGGAAAGAAGACGGTTGAATGCAAATGGGTTTTCACAATCAAGTTCAAAACAGATAGGTTGATTGAAAGATGCAATTCGAGGTTGGTTACTAAAGGTTTCACACAAACCTATGGGATTGACAAGACCAGTAACCAAGTTGAATACTGTCAGAGTTCTTTCAATTGCAGTGAATCTTGATTCGCCTCTTCAGTAGCTAGATCAGGAAAATGTGTTCCTCAATAGGGATCTAAACGAGGAAGTTTCTATGGATTCACCGCCTGGATTTGAAAAAGAATTTGAAGCAAAGATGTTCAAATTAAGGAAGTCCTTGTATGGTTTAAAACAATCACCTACAACTTGGTTCGAGAGATTTACCATGTTCATTAAAAAAAAGGGTATTCTCAACGGCAAGCTAATCATACTATGTTGTTTGTAAAACACTCAAATGAAGAGAAGATTGCTATTCTTATTGTATGCGTTCTTGATATCATCCTCATAGGAGATGATGAAGCAAAGCTATTAAAGCAAAAATTGGCCTCTGGATTTGAGATCAAGGACTTCGGAAGCTAGTGGTAATTTTTGGGCATGAATATAGCTCATTCAAAAAGAGGTTTGGAGGTTTCATAGGAAAAAAAATATGTTGATGACTTACTTAAAAAAACTAGAATAAGTCAATGCAAGCCAACGGTGACACCATTTGATGTTAATCTAAAGTTTGGAAACAAAGAAGGGAAACTAGTCGATGTGGCACAATATCATAAATTAATAGGAAAACTTATTTACTCATCGCATGCTCGGCCAAGCATTGCATTTGCTGTCAGTTAAGTGAGTTAATTCATGCACTCACCACATGAAGAACACCTTGAGGCAGTCTACCTTATATTGAGATATATCTAAAAGGTCCTCCAGGAGAAGAGTCATTTTTAGGGAAAAATGAGCAGCGAGGTATCAAAGTTTTCATAGATATAGATTGGGCAAGTTTGATTCAGATAGAAGATCCACCACAGGCTACTGTACATTTGTTTGGGGAAATTTAGTTACTTGGAGAAGCAAAAATCAAAGTGTCATAGCTTGTAGCAATGTTGAAACATAATATCGATCTACGGCTCATGGGATTTATGAAATAATGTTGCTAAAGAAGATATTGGAAGAATTGAAGAAATCTACAACCATGCCTATAAAGCTCTATTGTGATAACAAGGCTGCAATTAGTATGGCTCATAATCCAGTTCAACATGACAGAACAAAGCATGTTGAGATTGACTGACACCTCATCAAAGAGAAGATTTAAGCCGGAATGATTTGCTTACCTTTTATCCCAACTTCATAACAAGTTGCAGATATCCTTACCCAAAGATTGTCAAAGCCATTTTTCGAGTACTTAATTAACAACTTGGGCATACTAGATATCTATGCACCAACTTGAGGGGGAGTGTGGAGATTAGAAGAAATCTTTAGTAATTTTTTACCTTGGATAATTGATACCCCTTGATATTAGGATCCATTTATTTAGGAGACAAATCCCTTAAATTTAGGATTTAGTTTCTGTCTTTTTTGTGTATAATATTTTCTTAAAAATACTATGATGTAATATACTGCTGTAGAATAAATAAAAAACTTCTCTTTCCCTCAATTCTTCACTCATATCCAATGATCATCTCCAAATCCAAGTAAGTCGAAAACATCGAGGATGCGAATTTATATTGGTGAAAAGTAACTAGAAATCTAACCTGTATCATTGGACACTTTCTTTCATTTGGCCTCAAGAACATACCAGAGCTTGTCCTGACCTTACTCTTAATTCCCTGAGAAACAAAGGCTATTTATTAAGTAAGGTCAATTCTTACATTGAAAAAAAAGTTATCAAAGGTAAGAATAGAACCAACAATTCATGTGTTCATTTCATGTTTATGTATATTTTAAGTATCATTATCATGTAAGATCAATTACTACCTTGGTTGATATGCTCTCAATCAAGATTTCTCGATTTCAATGTAAGAGAAGATCTCCCATCACGAATTTCCAAGTGAACTTCAAAAATGGTATACTTTACACAAAAGACGCATACTTAAATTCAACATTTAGATCTGATTCTTTATTTTACTTTAAGTATTCATGTCCAACACATATTTGGACGTAAGTACGAGGAAATGGCACTCCAAATGCATAAGAACACTTGGGAAAAAAATAAACATACTTATAATGGACCCACCCATGTTCGAAAATCAAATCCAAGTTCAAGTAGTATAATGAGGCACCACAAATTCAAGGAAAGAAAAAGAAGAGAAATGTACCATCCCAGTTTTTGCATCCACCACAGTAGAAACTTGAAGACGAGGGAGGGCAATGGCTTTAAGGTAGTCGCATTCCTGCAGAGATCAACAAGAGTGAAGCCAAAAATCCTATATTGTAGTATTGATACAAAAAACTTATCAAATTACAACTTTTTTAGCCAAAATATTTTCTTTTACTATCTTCTAAGTATAGACCTACCAAAAATTAAAAAATTTTCGAAGGCAATACAAAAGGAATAGAGGCAAGCAAGCATGAAGATCATAACATAATAGTAAAAAGTCTATCATGCTAAGTTAGCAAAATAATCCAAACTTATTGGGTCCGGGTCTGATCCGACTCAATCCTATAAGGGCATTTTTCTCAAAAATCGAGTTTGGGGGCAGGGCAGGTTTTAATTAAAATTTTCAAGATTGGATTAAGGTCAAGCTTAGATCAGATTTGTCCTATCCTAAAATATGAACTAAAATGCTTCTCTTTTACTTTTGTAACTATTTATATATTTTTTAATTAAGCATTTTTCTTAATTTTTATTAGATTTTATAATACGTATTTGATTATTCTTATATTTTAATTAGCATTTTTATTTTTTTATAAAGTTGATATAAAGTATTATGTAGGCTTTAGGGATGGGGTGAGAAGTTTTTCCATTTCAGAGTAAGGTTTGGGAGTTCAAAGATTAAATACAATTGGATTTGGCATGAAAGCAAAGTTGGGATCGAGATGAGAAAAAAAGTCAGTTCATCTTGCTCCATTATCATCCCAACTATATGTCTGACATGGATATGATCAAACTTTTTAAAAGTTTTCAATGTATCTAAAGGATCCTTGAAAGTAATATTTTCATTGTCATATGTTGGACAAAAATATTGAATACAAAACTTACGAAAAAAAATGGACAAATAGAATAAGATAAGATACATAACAGAATAACATAAAATACATACCTCATTGCTAAGGAAATTATGAAGTACTATAATTCGAGGAGACCAGCTAATTATTTCAGGTTTGACCTACATCAAAAAATAAAAATAAAAATTTAATAAATTTTTCTTTTCCATTTAAAAAAAGTGTAAGAAGAATCATCTTCCAGATCAATTTTATTTTACACAACATAAAAGATATATAATAAATCAATCCTACAAAGTAGAATTAAATCGAGCGAGCTCAAGTAGTTTGATCTTTATTTTGAACAGAATTTGAGTTTTAAAAATAAAACTCTATCCAGCTCAAGTCGAGCTTAGAGCCACAAATTTTTTACATGCTCAAGCTTGAGCTTCTAATAGCTTAAACCTTGACTCAATTATTCTTCTACTAGATATATTAGAGTTGTACGACACACACACTCAAAAAAAAAAAAAAGAAAAAAAAAACTGCTAACACAACACAAATATATGAAAATGTCAAAATATTCATAATCCAGATTCTTGGCATGTCAAAGGTTATAAAAATTAAAGAATATCTTAAACACAATTATGAAACTAGAAAAAATGAAACACGACATGAATATACGAATGGTTGAGTGTAAAAAACATACATATCCAAGACGCAAAATTTCTGCTTCTTGATCACCATGCCAATGACTCAAACCTGAAAAATTAAAATATGGCTAGAACTTATAAGATTCTTCATCCAAAGTTCAATTATGCTGAAAAACATTCGATTACTTTTTTGTTTGAGAACAGTGAAGAATAGATGTTATTAGACCTCAAATGTGAGTGCCTGGTATGTGTTTAGTATGGATATGATCAAAAAATTTCCTATATATTTGGAAGATCATACTTTTGAATCCATGTCTGGATGTGCTGAAAATGAGTATCAGATATAGATTCTTCAAAGAAGATAAAGATTTGGAATAATAAGGTAAGAACCTCAGTTACTTAGACTCGGGTGCATGCCGAATATGAGTATGTATTCAACACTAGTATAGGCAGATTTTTCTTAACTTTTCATATATTTGGAAGATCTTTGATGGTCACATACTCATATCACATGAGTATCAAAGACTGACAGTTAAAGAAAAAGAAAAATTAAAACAACATAGGTAAAGTAAGAACCGTACCAACCTATTGGCAACCTGAGATGACCATCACTTTGCCTTGTATGCAGTTTTGTAGTAGGAAAGTGATAATTACCTATAAAAGAAGAGAGGAGAATTTTAAAAACATAAAAATTAAGGAAAGAAATATTCAAGATGATGCTAGCTAAAACATTACAAAAGTTGCACTTTCCTATGGTTTAGATTCAAATGTAAGTGTCAGACAGAAATGTGTCTGCAGCCCTTTTCTTATTTCTAGATTGCAACCATTGTACCAATATATAGGAGAGATCCACTTAGGTTAATGTAAAACTAAGTTTAAACACTTGTATAATTTTCTATATGATTTATATTTTAACTAAAGGGTCATTGGATTTAGTAATATAACATAAAGTTTCACATCATTCTAAGTCTCTATCATATTGGTCAAGAATACTTTTTTAATTACATGAAAAAAATTGAAATACCACAATTGTTGCATGAGAAGTTATGCAAACATATATATATATATTCAATGATGAAAAATACCGTATGAATCTTCTAATCTTCGTATGAATGCTAGCTGAAACAAAGCACCTGCTATTTTCCCATATCATAAAAATTAATTTATGAAGAATAACAACAAATCTAAGCAGGAAAACAATTGAAAATCTAATCCATTGCTTCAATGCTAATACAAATTTCAATGTCAGAATTGAAATTTCTCTCTTCAAACATAAAATACAAGTGATAATAATAAGAAATATTTCACAAATTCGCTCATGCCGAAACAAAAATATGATAAAATTATTTGAACGTAATCAAATAAAAATAAAAATCCAGCGAAAACCCCATTTCGTGTCTCAACCAAATGCATCGATCTGTTGAGTTAAATCTCTGGTTTTCATGGTTTGGAAGATATATTTCAAGGAAGAAAAAAAACAAAACCCATGAATTTAAAACTAAAAAAATGGTGGGAAATCAGACAACATTGATGAAAGAGAAAAGAACAAGAGATACCCCACCATTGATGTTTGAAGTTGAAAGATTGAGAGATAATAGAACTTTTTTTTAAAGGAAAATGTAAATTTGGAATTGGAATTGGAATTGGGTGGAAATGACATACCGATAATCATTCCGACAGTAACAAAGGTTAATAAACCGAGAACGATCTTCATAGCAGGAGCCATCGCCTACGGAAGTTGCTTGTGTCGGGTAAAAAAAACTGAGTTTGAACCGTTAAAAACTATTTTTTTATCGCATTAATAAAATTTTTAATTTATCATTTAATTAAAAGGAAATTTATTTTTTATTTTTTATGCCTGTTTTATTATATTGATCAGTTATATATACATTTATTTTTATTTATTTATTAATTATTTTATTGAATTGATGTAGTATAGGTCATTAATTTAATTATAAAAAATTTAAAAATATATTTTCATAATTAAAATAATTTATATTATTTAAATATAATTTAATATTTTTATTAAAAAATATGTATGGTGATATTTGAATTTGGGCTAATTGTCGGGTTAAGAAATCTTTAATTTACCTATCAATAAAAATTTTGTTTTAATATTTTTATACATTTCAATTTTTTTATGTATACTTTATTATCTCTATCAATTATATATATATATATACATTTGTTAAGTTTTTTATTGAGTTAGTTCATCGGTGATAATCTCAGTTAAGAAAATTATAAAAACATATTTTTATAAATAAAATAAATTATTTGAGTATATTTTAACTTTTTTATTTAAAAAATTAATAAAAATATATAATTTGTGGAATTTGAACCCAGACTAATTAAGTAAAAAATATTTAATTTACCACTCAATTAAAATTTTGTTTTAATATTTTTGCATATTAAATTTTTATTATGCACATTTTATTACATTCGCTAATTGTATATATTAATTTATTTTCTTAAGCTGATGTCAAAAGTTAACTTGACATCAATTCAAAATCAATAAAAACATCATAATAATTAATTTTAATTTATTTTTTATTTTATTATCATTTATATTTCATGTATTACTATTTAATTTTAAACTATACAATTCATTATTTATTATATCTTAATTTTTAGGTGTATGTATATGTTTTTAATTTGTTTATAAGCGAATTAAGAAATATGTTCAACCGCGGCTAGATTTCCTACGTTCCATGGGCATGGCCTCATTCTTCAGTTTCAAACGTATTTCGTAAGTTTGATCTTGTTACAATTAATAGTCTATTTAACTTTACAAAATTTATTTCGTGTTATATTATTTTTGTTTTGTTTCTTCAAAATCATTGGAGGTTTTAAAATCGGTAAAATGAAAATCTATTGAAGTGTAGGCGAATAATTTGAATTTTTATAACTCGCTAAAGCTATTATACTATGATATCATTCCGTGAATATGTTTTTATTTGATTAATTTTATACGCTGAAAAAAAAAACAATTGATAAAGCAGATTGAAAATTTTAAATTTTAGTGATTTATATTGTTTTTGAAGAGAGAAAGAAAAACTCATCTTATAGGGTGCGTTTTTACTGCCACGTCAGTGAAAATGTGTTCTCTAGTATGTATTTTGAGGAGAGAAAATAAAAACGCACCATATAGAACGTGTTTTTCTTAGTACCAAATTCTATAATTTGTTTTACATCTTAAATATACACTTATTTACAATATACGAAACAAATCTATTAAATTGGTTTGTTTTGTAACATATCATATTGTGAGTTTAAATTTACAATTATTTATGTTATTTTTTTATTTAAGTTTTTTCGTTAATTTGTTAAGTATAATATTTTGACAAAGTAAAGAATTGCTTAGAAGCTTCCCAATTTCATATTAAAACTTTGGCTTGCGTATTGTAATATTTCTTACTTGAAGAAGTAATAATAGCTTACGCTTTACAGAAAAATTAATGAATAAAGGAATAAGTTAGTGTTTTATTTAGCTTTTCTCCTTGATGCTCCCGGTTTGTGTAGACATATTGGCTTCGTATGTCCTGGGTTCCTACAATATGTACATAAAATCGATGTGTCTCCCCACTCCCGAATATTCATATTTCCTCGTATCTGAGTTGAGTTCGGACAACCTTTCAGCTTACATTACGAGTTCTTATTTGGTACCAACTCAAAGGAGCGTGCGAGGTAGGCGACTATATACTTTCATCAAGGACAAGTGGGAATTCATATTTCCAAACATTATGCACGCATTCAAGTCTGTAAACTTCATCAACGTAGGTAATGCGATCTATACGTTCTGAGGCACATGCCACAATTGCATGTGCGCATGGATAACGAAGTACTTGAAATCTCCCACAGTTACAGGTCATTTGTTTGAGGTCTACGTAGTACACTCTACCGATAACTCTGTTAGAATATGTCCAAAGACCAATCATGAGATGATTGTAATAACATACTTATTTTACCTCGTTTATTAATATAAGGCATAGTCATTATTATTTTAGTTTATTTTCTGTGTATATAAATAAATTGTTTTATAATAATGTCCTGAGAATAATATGATTATTCTTAAAAGGTCCTTAGTCGAGTATTATTGTGGGCTTGGACAACAATAATGCATTTAGACTAAAGTGTAGTTGATTGATGACAACACATGAGATGTCAAAATCAATACATGAGTATGTGTGTTAGAGAACAATATATTGGACTGACCCACTATGAGTATGTTTCTTAGATTATTATGTTATACTCACAACATTACTCATAGTGATTATTATGTAATGACTTGAGATCATCATTATCCCAACATCATGAGTCGTATATTTTGATACAATCAAATGTCCATTATAATAGGTTGTTCTATAAAAGCTGATGTTGGATATACCACAATCTATGTAGTGGGATATGGTTGATCAATATAGAATTTGTCCCTCCTACATAATGGGAGTTGGAACACCCCTAACCCGTATCCGTCGCCAGATTAGAGTTATGGAGCATTACCATACAATCAAAATATTTAAACTTAATTACATTCAATAACATAAACATATTATATATCAATCATATACATATATACTATCCCTAAATCGAGCCCTCAAGGCCCTAGAAAAATGTCTTAGAAACAATTCGGGACCAATTTGAAATCATTTGGAAAGTCTAGGAAAAATTCACAAAAATTTGGAAACAAGGGTCACACGGCCGTGTGGCTAGGCCATGTGCCTCACACGGCTAAGACACACGCCTGTGTCTCAGGCTATGTAACTTTCGAATTAGGGATACATGGTCGTGTCCCAGGCCGTATTCTCACCCGCGTAACTCTCTAAGTAGGGTTACATGACTGTGTCACACGCCCGTGTGCCAGGCTGTGTGCTAGGCTGTGTAACTCATTGACTTGCATACAAAGGAACTCTTAGATGACACACGGTCGTGTCGCCAAGCCGTGTGTCTCACACAGCTAAGTCACACACCTGTGTCTCAGGCCGTGTGGACCAAAAATTCACCAAGAATCAAACTATTTCCAATACCATATTATGTTTAACTTCTCAAGCCCTTTATGCACACATTAAAGGAACCTAAACATCACCTAAACACATATCATAATACCATTTCAAGGTCCTAACACAACTAACCAATATGCCATTCAAAGGCACCTCAATCAACAACTAAATGTTACCTATCCAAACATGTCAATTATACCATATTTCAATCATCAAATTCTAGTTCAACATTTTACCAAAACATGCCACAAACTTAACCATTAACACATCATTTCAAACATTCCATAAGAGCAACTCAAATATGCATAGTAGCGTAACCAAGTTGACACAATTTGACCAAGCATTAAATGGTATCAAACCAAGATAAGTTTCAAAACTTATACATGCCAAAACACCAACAAACCATTCACCAAAATAACATTACAATTCATCCTATACATGCCATTTTAACCTTGGCTGAAACATCAAAAACTACTGATATATTTGCTAGATAGTGTGATAGATCTTCGACGAGCTTCCAACAAAATTGAGTTTTTGATAATCTGTAAAACATAGGAAAGAAACTACAAAAGCAATTAATGCTTAATAAGCTCGTATAACTTAAACACAACTTCCCATTTCATTTACATAATTTAAATAGCATAAGTGTAATACCAACTAAAACCATGAGCTTGGCATAATGCCTATACAACAGCATCAAGTTCACAAGTTAGTACATTTGTACATGGTTCAAATGAATTCATCCATAAACAAGTAAATCACACATGCATTCACATCATTTAGATCACCATTTCTTTTCATAAGTTCATGATACATTCTATTTGAACACTTACCATTTCATTTCCTTTTCATACTCATTAAATTGTATATAATTTCATCAGATACTCAAGAAAGCTCACACGAAGTGTGCCTTTACTTATAACCATAACATTTCCTTTACATCATTACTCACACTATGAAATGGGCGTTGTAACACTTCTAACCCATATCTGTCGCCAAAATAGGGTTATTGAGTATTACTAGAGTTTACAGACCAAATATTCAGACATCTCATATCATATAATAACATTCATGTCGGAAACCAATCATAATCAATTATATTGTCCCTTATATGAGTCCTCAAGGCTCAAAATACACATTGGAAATAAGTCAGGACTAAATCAGGTACTCAAAGAATTTTTTAGAAAACATCAAAATTTTTCAAAGGTGTAGGGGACACACACCCGTGTCTCAGGCTGTATGAGTGTTAGAAATAGGGGCACACGGCCGTGTTCCAGCCTGTCTCCATACTTGTGAGCTCTTTGACTTGGGTCACAAGACCAAGCCACACACCCATGTGTTAGGTCGTGTGAGCATTCTGTTTTGTGGAAATTAAAGATACAAGGGACACATGACCGTGTCACCTGGCCGTGTGTCAGACACAGCTGAGACACACACTCATATCTCTGCCCGTGTGGATAAAAATAGGCCATTTTCCTAGCCATATTTCTCATCCAATTTTTCATCAACCTAAATCAACATTTTTGGACATCAACAAGCCATAACAAGGTATTTAAATCCAGCCAAAATCAATACTTAAACATGTAATACTATCACATACCAACAATATGCCCTTAGGCTCTTTAAATGACAACATAACTCATATCAATCAACTCTAATACCTTCAGCTAATACTATGTGTCCCGGAAAACTCACTTCTCGAAACCAAAATTCACATTTGCTAAATTTAGCAAACAATTGTTTATTTTGCAAAGTTTGTATAACAATTCTTAGATGTTCGGCATGTTCAATCTCATCTCGGGAATATACCAAAATATTATTAATAAATACCATAACAAATCTATCCAAATACAGTTTAAAAGTTTTATTCATCAAATCCATAAATATTGCAGGTGCATTGGTTAAACCAAACGGCATCACAAGAAATTCATAATGTCCGTACCTGGTTCTAAATGCTATTTTCAGCATATCCAAATCTTTGAGAACACTGTGGCACCTTTCAAATAATCAAACAAATCATCAATAAGAGGCAGTGGATATTTATTCTTGATTGTAACTTTGTTGAGCTGAGGGTAATTAATGCATAACCTCAATGATCCGTCTTTTTTCTTAACAAACAGGACCGGTGCACCCTAAGGTGAAAACTAGGTCGAGCAAAACCCCTATCAGTTAAGTCTTGCAACTATGCTTTCAACTCTTTTAACTCTGTAAAAGCCATTCTGTATGTTGCTATCGATATCAGTGTTGTTCCCTATACAAGGTTTATAGCAAATTCAACTTCTCTGACCGGCGGTAATCTAGTTAACTCCTCTAGAAACACATCAGGATACTCACAAACCACCCGCACTGATTTAAGCTTCAACTCAGACACTTTTATATCCAATACATAAGCAACATAAGCATTACAACCTTTTCTTACATATCTCTATGCTGACATAGTTGATATCACATTAGACAACCTGTTCAATTTATCTGATTCAATACAAAGCATTTCACCATTCTGATATTTCAATACAATATGCTTTTGTTTACAATTTACTAGACATCATGCAAAGTTAGCCAATCTATACCCAATATCACATCAAATTCATCGAAAGGTAATAGCATCAAATCAACCAGGAAACAATAACCTCGTATCATTAACGGACAATTCTTGCAAATTTTATTGACCATCACATACTAGCCTAGAGGGCTCAATACTTTAACCACGAATTCAGTGGACTCAACATGTAAATTTTTACTAGACACTAAATTCGTGCAAATATATGAATGAATTGAACTGGGATCAATTAAAGCAGTTACATCATTATCAATAAGAGAGAAAGTACCAGTAATAACATCTGATGCAGAAACATCTTCACATGCATGAATAGCATAAGTCCTAGTGGTGCTCGTGCTTCAGATCTTATAGTGAAGTCTTTTATCACACCACGGCTACCACTCGTATTTCTAGGGTTACGAGATGGTTTACTTCTCATAGTTGTGTTGCTCAACTTTAAAGTTTGAGTATTATCTTTTTTAGGCTTCTCTAGGCAATCTCTAAGATAGTGTTCAAAAGAACCACATCTAAAACAAGCTCCACTCTTCATTCTACACTCACCAAAATATAGCTTGTTACAGTGATTACACTTGGGTTTGGTGTTTCTAACACTTATTGGTGTTTCTAACACTTCTACACTTACTATAGATGTAGCCTAAGATTTAGGACTGGAGTGTCAGGTACCTCTGTCTTTACCAGAGTATCCCGTAAAAGTAGTAGAACGATCATGATATTTTTTTGATTTCTTCGATGCTGACTGGTATGACTTTCTCGTCAACCTCTTACTTGAAGCTCTGGCTTCAATCTTAACTTGTCTTTTCTCTTTGCCCAACTTTTTAGCTTTACATGCGTGATCAACCAATGTAACAAATTCTTTCAACTCAAGAATCCCGACTAATAATTTTATATCTTCGTTTAAGCCATCTTCAAATCGCTTACACATTGCAGCCTCAGTCGGAAGACATTCTCTACCATATTTGTCCAATCAAACAAATTCCTGTCCATATTCAGACATTGTCATATGACCTTATTCAAGCTCTAAAAATTCTTTACGTTTCTGATCAAGAAATCTCTGACTGATGTATTTCTTTCGAAATTCAGTTTGGAAAAATTCCCAAGTGACCCTTTCTTTCGGCACAACAAAAATTAATATGTTCCACCACTGATAAGTTGAATCTTTTAATAGAGAAACTGTACACTTAAGATATTCAGTCAGTGTACAAGATAATTCATCAAGAACTTTGATGGTATTTTCTTACTAGAACTCAACTCTTTCAGGATCATCATCAGCTATAGCTTGAAATTCTTTTGCACCGTACTTACGAATTTTATCAACAAGAGGTTTACCAGCTCTGATAAATTTTGTACTTTGAGGCATATCGAGAACTAGTTGAGGGACAGGAGGGGCTGGAGGTTGTTACATAGCCGAGTTCGTTCGTACAAATTCAGTAAACCATTTATTCATCATTTGGAAGATGGCTTCTTTAGCCTCTTCTTCTCGAACCTCAAATACGGGCCTCCTACTACTCGAAGCTACTCTTTGCATAGAGGCTTGAGCATTACTTTCAGCTTCTTCGGAATTAGCTCGGTTGGATAACATTACTATATAAAGACATGTTTTAAAACAGTCAGGAGATATCACAATATCATAGGTTATATAATGGCATGTATAGCTAGACTCATATAGGCTACGTTAGTCCGAGAATCGACTAAACCGTAGCTCTGATACAAATAAATGTAACACCCCTAACCCATATCCGTTGCTAAAATAGGGTTACTAAGTATTACTGGAGTTTATAGGCCAAATATGCGAACATCTCATATCATATAACATTCATGTCGGAAACCGATCAAAATCAATTATATTCTCCCTTATACTAGTCCTCGAGGCTCAAAATAAACATCGAAAATAAGTCGGGACTAAATCGGGTACTTAAATTTTTTTCAAAAAATATAAAAATTTTTCAAAGGTGCAAAGGACACACGCCCATGTCTCAAGTCGTGTGAGCATTCGAAATAGGGGCACACGGCTATGTCCCAGCTAGTCTCCAAACTTGTGAGCTCTCTGACTTGGGTTACACGGCCAAGCCACACGCCCATGTGCTAGGCCGTGTGAGCATTCTAATTTGTGCAAATTAAAGATACAGGGGACACACGGCCATGTCACCTAGTCGTGTGTCACACACAGCTGTGACACACACCCGTGTCTCTACCCGTTTGGATAAAAATAGGACATTTTCCTAGCCATATTTCTCACCCAATTTGTCATCAACCTAAATCAACATTTTTGGACATCAACAAGCCAGCCAAAATCAATAATTAAACATGTAATACTATCACATACCAACAATATGCCCTTAGGCTCTTTAAATGACAACATAACTCATAACAATCAAATAACTAATTTCACCTACATGACCAAACACATATATGCATAGTTTACCAAATATACCTATTCAACCCAACCATCAATATACCTATAAGATTTCCATCATTCAACCATTTCAAATACACATCAAACATGATAAGGCCATTTACATACACATCAAAATTTATCCATCACAAGCCATTCAAATGGCTAGTTCCAACAAAACATTTATATGCCATCATTAGCCAAATTAACCTATACATGCCATTATAACCAAAGTTAATTTACTAATTATATCGAAAAGGCTAATGGATAGTGTAAAGTTGCTCCGACTAGCTTCCAACCAAAATGAGCTTCCAAATTACTATAAAACATGGAAAATAACACAGAGTAAGCATTTAACCTTAGTAAGTTTGTATAACAAGGAAATTAACTTACCATTTAATCACATCTAAGGTAAGCATGAGAATATAACCAAACCAATTTGGCCAAAAGCCTAAACACATATCCTCAACATGTTAGCCATGTAACACTTTCCATTACCAATAAACATGGATGTACATAATCACTACATAAGATTCACATACATGTATCATCCATCTCATATTTCAATATATCCGGTAATATCATTTCCATGTAATTCAAGTATGTACCCATAATTGTTCATTTCAAACTCATATTGTTTCATATCAGAACTTTGCCCATTGAACCATTTAAAATATCGTTAGATACACGGGTAGTATACACAAAGTGTACAAATCTGTAATCTGTCAATTCATGTACTTGTATGCTTATACAAGCATGTAAATAGGAAGCTCTTCGGAGCCATATAACGAGAAGCTCATGTGATCTAAGTAACGGGAAGTTCATGTGAGTTATATATCAGGAAGCTCTTGCGAGCCAAATATCGGGAAGCTCATGAGAGCCAAGTATCGGGAAGCTCAAGAGAGCTGTGGTTTGTCCGCAATGGTGATCCATATCAGGAACCCTAATGACATGTCATTTGTATCCTTCTAATTTCTATGGTTCAAACAGGACTCGATAATTTTCGGATATGTGATCATAATTACACATGGCAATTTGTACAAATCACACACAACAACATTCAATTTTAAAACATATAAATATACAATTTAGTTACACGAACTTACCTCAATAAGTTTTCGTAGATACGAAGGCTACTAGTTCGATACTTTAACTTTGCCTTGATCTAACTTCATATTAGGTCTATCCGGATCCAAAAGAGAAAAATAATCTTGCTAAAACTCAAGCTTCCATGGCTAGGGTTTCCATGTTTTTTTATGAAAGATGATGAAAATAGATTTTTTTTCTTTTATTTAATATTACTTTAAATCTTTAATTTCTAAAATTAACCTTAATATTTTCTTCAATTCCCAATGATGAATAATCATACTTATCCACTAACTCCTCTAAATGGTCTATTTTCTATATAAGGACCTCCAATTTTAAATTCCATAACTATTTGATACTTTTAACTACTATAATTCAATTTTCACTCTTTATGCAATTTAGTCCTTTATATCAAGCTAGGCATGTAAACAGTAAAATTTCTTAACGAAATTTTTGTATTATATTTTTATCATACTGTAGACCATAAAATAATATTAAAATAAATTTCCTTCTAACCTCGGATTTGTGGTCCCAAAACCACTGTTTCGATTTCATTGAAAACGAGTTGTTATAGGCATGCTCACATGAGATGTGGAGTATTTGTAACAAAAACTAGACCTCAACCATCGGTAGGACATTTAAGACCAGCACTCGAAACATGAAATCTTTAATGACATGTCATTTATATCCTACGAATTCTTAAGGTTCAACTGAGACTCGATAACCGTCATAGCATTGATTTGTTTATACATCGTTCAATTAGATTATGAATAACATAATAACATACATTTAAATAACATGAATATACCAATCGCTCATACGAACTTACCTCGACAACTAGGGTGTAGAAGTTAAATTGAGCTAATCCAAAGATTTTGCTTTGCCTCGATCTAGGTCCGTACGTGGTTTTTCTTTATCTAAATAGACAATTTCAATCCATTTAATACTTATGATATTCAATTTAATCCACCTTTCATATTTATGCAAAATTATCATTTTTCCCTTAACATTTTAACTTTTCACAATTTAGTCCTTAAGCTCATAAATTGAAATCTAAGCATTTTAATCCCTTTTAGAGGTTAACCGAATTATTTAGAGACTTAAACCAACCCAAATAAATCATCAGTTCATAAATTTCACATGAATTTTTACTATTTTTACAAATCAATCCCTAAATGCAAATTTAATAAAAAATCACTTTACAAAACTTGTTTATTTTTCAACCAATATCATTTAACATAAAAAACTATTCAAGAACATTCATGGCATAACCCTCAACCTTTAAAGTTTTACAAATTGATCCTTAGGCTAGCTAGATTAAGTTACAATGATTTCAAAAACATAAAAATAATTAAAAATGAGGCTTAGAAACTCACCATGCAATTAAACAAAGCTTGACCAAACCAAGCATTCATTCATGGTGTTATTTCTTTTCAAAATAGGTTTTTAGGTGAAAAATAAAAGATGATACACGTTATTGCTTTTCTTTTAATTTTAGTTTAATTACCTAATTACCTGATTAACCTTTAAAAGCTAACAAAATTGCAATAAAACCATGCCATGTACATCCACTAATCTTATGAATGGTATAATCACCATTTAAGTCCATTTACTTCCATTTCCATAGTCATTTATCCTTTTTAAATATTAGAACCTAACTTTTACACTTTATACAATTTAGTCCTTTTCATTTAATTAACCATTTAAACATTAAAATTTCTTAACGAAATTTTAATATGACCTTAATAAAATCCCATAAAAATCAAAAGAATAATAAAATAATAATTTACTCGTCAGATTTGTGGTCCCGAAACCACTGCTCTGGTATCACTAAAAATGGGTTGTTACATGTCCAGAAATATGATATATCATATTTATTTGTTTTTCATAGTCTACTCAAGATACCAAGAAACATTAGATAGGCTATGAAAGTGTGACTATTACATGACTTGTGTCCATTCTAGATATAAAGGACAAAAGGATTTAATACATGAAGGGTTAATCACAAAGAGGTTATGTCGAATCATGACTTCTTGTAACTTAGGTAGCAATGATGCATTGCTAGATGCCACTCATTGTTTGTAATATTAGAATCGTTCTAGAATTACTACTAATGTTAGAAGAACCTACAGGGTCACACCCTATGGTTGAAATGAACAAAATCCAAACATAGTTGGTATTGAGTTTAGTTGTCATATGAATTAAATTGATTATAGAATTAATTCAATTGGGCAGTTAAATATCGAAGGAATTATATGTATAAGTATGTTGTACACATAATAAAAAATATGGTTAAATTAATATATGAATTTGATTTATATAAAATTTAACTAAAAATAATTTACTGAAATCCTTGTTATAATTATTGTAATTATAATTTAGGATGGAATATTATTATAATTACTGTAATTGTAATTTTTTGTCAAACATTATTATAATTATGGTAATTATAATTATTATATTCAGTTAAATATTATGATTTGATTCATATAAAAAATATCAATTATTCTCAAATTAGGAAATATAGGGTTTTTAAGAAAAACCTTATATACCTAAAAAATAAAATGTGCAAGGACTAGCAACTATCAAGAGATTTTTCTCTCTCTAAAAAAGTTTTAGAGAGTGCTTATTGTTCGTTGCCACATCGGGTGGATTATGAAGAGGCTGAAACTTTTCGTAGCAGCTTGGAATCGATATACAATAGCTTAATTGTTTCTTCGATTTTTCAGACGATTAAAGGTAATCGTTCATACCCTTTTCACCTTGATTCTTTCCTTGCACATGGATCCCTGGATGTGATCGCAAGATTTATTTTTCGCTGCATCATGGGGTGTACTAGTGATCCAACAAACTTCACGGTCGAGTTTATGGGGTTGCATAACTCGGAATACTAAATTTGGTCATGAGTGGTACACTGAAGTCATTGAGTTTGCTGTTTTTACATTTTCCCCAATATCTTTTAGCACCAACTAGCACCAAACGTGACATCGTTTTAGTTGTTCCACGTGTCTCAACTGGTTTTGGAAACAAGGCTGCTAATCAAAAATATGTTTCCTTGACCATCGAGGTTATGGAGAA
Source organism: Gossypium hirsutum (assembly GCF_007990345.1). Classification (NCBI taxonomy): domain Eukaryota; kingdom Viridiplantae; phylum Streptophyta; class Magnoliopsida; order Malvales; family Malvaceae; genus Gossypium; species Gossypium hirsutum. Next base: position 52,231,834 of record NC_053426.1, on the reverse strand, counting down.
TGACGTGTCCCCTTAAGTACGTAATTAATGCATTCTACTAGGTTCAAGGTCATGTGTCTGTATCTTAGTCCTCCGTTATACGACTGTGTACATTGCTCCTCGGTATCCTATCGACGTACCGCACACCAAGTTAGTTTACAACTCATAGTCTCTCCAACATTTTATGGAATCGGTGTTGGATGAGCTAGTACCCTGTCGATAACAATCAACAATACATTCAAGAAAAGAGACCCAAAATGCATATGTTAAACTGTCTTATAGAAAACCAATTTTATGCACAACATACCCATGTTAATAACATGTTGCCACTCCACATCCTTATGGTATTAGACCATGTTGTTAGACCTTATATGACACAAACAATACATATGGTGTGCATGACCCATAGGCTTGAATGTCGATCGAATGCAGCTTGTATTCTGGTGCCTCTATAAAAAATAATGCACACATTTGGCAGTGACACAACATGCCTTTTCAGGTTAGTTAAAAAGAAACTCTAATCATCACCAGATTTTTCCGGAGTTATTGCAAAAGCTATTGCCAGGATTCTTTGGTTACCATCCTGTGCAATAGCTATTAACAACTTATACTCGTATCTCTCATACAAGACTGTGCAAGTGACTTACAGTACTAGAATGCAGTTACACATTGTTTGAAAGTCTAGAAAAGTGGAAAACTCTTTTTCTAGGGACCAAGCATTCACTGTAATATGTAGGTTTTGTTTGAAGCTTAGTTATGGAACTTGGTACCTACCGCTCTAGTACCTAACACCATTGCCAACAATCGTTGTAGGATTTCTTTCACCCATTGTGCATCTTCTCCAACGCCTTCAACTTAGCCGGCCATGCCTTGTGGTAGGACATAGTGTAATCAAACTCACTGTAGATGTGTGTGATCAAAATAGGGACTCGGATCTTAGTACTTCGACTATGGGTAATATAAAGGTAGATATCATATTCAAATCTAATTTCAGATGATCGTTTGACATGCTTGAAAAATAATAAATTAGGTCACCATACATAGTAAAATGTTAGAAAAATAATGTCAGAATTCGAGTTGATATTCTTAACCATGATCCATACCAGCTAAAACACATGTATGTGGCACGATAAACTTCCTGATTGCCTATAACAGTGACTTTTTCCGTATAGATGCCATGATTTTCCATGGACACCCTATTCCTTGCATTGCATACTTCACTTCATATTTCTCGGATTGGGAGCGTGTAATAATGAAGTTGATGCCAAGTTGCTATACCATTTGACAACAGCTACAAAAGCATATTTGGAGTCAAACTCCATCCTACTCTCTAAATGGTCAAAATTTGTTGAAGAAGACGCATGCCCTAGTCTTCTACGAGGGAGGTCTAGAACATCTTTGGAGTCAAGCTCCATCCCAATCTCTAAATGATCGAAATTTGTTGAAGAAGATGCATGCCTTAGTCTTCTATGAGGGAGGTCTAGAAATACTAGACCTCCCTCAGCAGCAAGATCAAGAGGTCGTATGTGTGGTGGGTTGGTATGCCATGAAACTTGGGTCATCCCATCGAGCAATGTTTGCAGCTTCATTGTCAGATCCATTGTATTCTGGTTTAGTAGGAATGAGATCCAGTTTTGCAATAACTGCAATTTTCGCACCATCAGGCCTCGCTTCCTCTATTGGGACGTTATCTGTTTCTTCGTCCTCTTCTCCCTTTTCATTATCAACCCCGATTGCAAATCCAGGATTGGATGTACCCTCGTTGGTTAAGGTTGTTGGGAGTAGATCATCCGTTCTTGTAAATATGGTGTCTACCCCAAAATCACTTTTGTTTGACCCGCCCCAGCAACTTGATGGTGTGCCCGTCTGACTGTTATTGGTGTTGAACATCGGCTTGCCAAAATTAAAATAAAAGGGACTGATAGAATTTTGTGTGGGTATGTTGTAGGCTGGTGACCAAATACCCCGACTATCACCCACCCTAGTAATCGAGGGGCGAAACCAATGAATGCCTTACCATTGATTATGATTATGGTGGGTCTTAGAATGAGTTTTGTAGCAACGATGTGAATCCTCTACACAACCGTGTCATTGGACTTTCAGCTTCTTGATTGGGCATAAGATTTGGTGGACATGATGTAATCAGGCTCGGGCTACCTTCGTCCTCCTCAATGAAGTTGACATACAACTTTAGCACAACATTCCTACTAGAGCAATGGGATTCGATCACATGCTCCAGATTGTTGTCCCTATTCATCTAAAAAATGGCATAACTAGCTAGTTTCAATGACAAAATATATCTATATTTGAGGCTCGAAATCCTTCTCTAGATCGCCACTTTGCACCTAATCCTTGTCCTAAGCTCTTTTAACGTTATGGTCCGATTGAATGTTAGATAGTGTTGATACAAAAAAGGGCCAATTTCGGTCTCACAAATTTAATCATTGTAATGGATAAGAGTTATGACTCATCTGTTCATTTTCAATAAAATAACATGTTCAAAATGTTTAAAACAGAGAAAATAGTAAAAAAAATTAGTATTCATCACCCAAAACCCTAAACTTACACGTAAATTAAAGAATTACCTTTGCTTTGACAACAACGTAGATATGAAATTCAAGTTTTCGTTACCACACCAATTACTCCGAGTGCCAAGTATCCTTCAGATCAACAATCTGCTTCGAAGGTCAGTATGGAAAATCAAAGGCTTGTAGTGTTACCGAGCTAAACGGAACATTTAATTTCATTTCAAAACGATATAACAACTAAATTACAAACATATATAAATGAATAAATTTAAGATACAAATATACTTATGGGCCTTAATTTGGGCTTATGTGGCCTTAAAAACAGTTTGAAAACAATCTGGGATCAAATCAAAACAAAATAGAAAGTTTCAGAAAAACATGAAAATTTTCAAAAACATGTTGTGTAACATAGCCCAGACTGTGTGAACATTTGAAGTTAAAACACACGATCGTGTCCCAGCCCATGTGTCCGCCAGTGTGGGTATTCAAAATAGGACCTTACGGCTGTGTCACAGGTCATGTGCTAGACCATGTAGCAAATTATTTTGGTTCACACGGTCGTGTGGATACTACACCTAAAAACAATAATTACACATGGCTGCGTGAGGTGGCTATTTATGGCACACGGTCGTGTGACAGCTTGTGTCCTAGGCTGTGTGCACCATTTTTAACCCCTAAACCAAGCAAATTCATACAGCATTCCTTGTACAACAAGACATGGCATACCTAGTTCATTTCCATGGTTCAAAAACGCATTCAAATAACCAATTACATGCCAAAAATTCATTCATCCTATGCCTAACCAATATGCCATTCAAAGGCACCACAGTCAAAGATCATATGTTCAACTAACCTAGTTAAGAAATCACATGGAATTAATCATCTATTCTTACTCAAACCATCAACTAAATTGGTCAAACTATAAACATGCACAATAAGTTACCATTCCAAGCATCATGACCTAAATCATTTGCTTAAAGATTACCAATCCAAAAACACTTCAAACATACACATTCAAAACCAAGCATTTCACTAGTAACATCATTTTATAAAAAAAACACCTATATACATGCCACACCCCAAAACAAGATACAAAAGCTACCAAAATGGCTGGATAGTGTGAGCCTTCAATCGATTTGTCAAGTCAATCCACAAACTTGACAACTACAAAAGAACATAAATGAAACAAATAAGCTAAAGAAGCTTAGTAAGCTCATGTTTTAAAATATCAAACTAACTTACCTTAGTGGGCATCAAAATATAAAGAGATAATTTACAATTCCTGATAGCCAAATACACATTCACAACCTACATTAGTTCTTGATCACATATCAAAATATACCGTGCTAATCCTCTTCTTAAATAAATTATCAATTTCTTAAACAACATTTCATCAATGTAAATGTACTCATATATAAAAAAGTAGTTCACTGAACATTTAACACTTTCTGATATCTTAAATATACATCAACATTTATGTCCGCAAGTTTAACTATACATTCCATTAACATTTAGCCCGGTGAACTAAGTACTCAACTTGGATTCTCGGGTAACTACACCACACCAGAGGCATCGTAGATGCATAACAGAGACGCCGAAGTGCAGGTGAGGCATGAATGTGTAATTAGAGGCACCGAAGTGAAAATAGAGGCACCAAAGTGCAAATCCCATACAAGCGCACATACTAACCCTATTGGCATGCCAATCGTATCCTACGCGATTATTATGTTCATCTGGGCAATATATATAATTTCATTACTTTAATACATTTTCATCATACAAAGGCACACACCATTTTCGTACACATGTTATAAACTCAATACATTCATATCTATAATATGCAGCTCCAAGAAATGCTATCATTAATTTTTTAATTTCACCTATATACTTATTTTGTAATTCTCCATAATATATATAATCAATTAATGTAATTTCCCATACACACAACAATTAACTAGAAAACATCAATATAACCTCAAGTAAGTTACGATTACAGAACAAATTACTATGAACTTACTTATGATCACTTTCGATTACAAAGCAGGGACTACTCTACAATTTTCCCTTTTCCTCAGTTATTGTCTTTTTGGTTCGATTCTTGATCTATATAATAGTTAAATACAATCTTTTAATTTCACATACATTTCATATCAATTCAATGTATATGACCCTTAACATTTCATTAATTACACATTTTCCCTAAACTTTTATATTTTTCACAATTTAGCCCCTAAACTTAAAATCTCCAAATTTAGCAAAATTTGCCAAATACCCATGCTAGCCGAATTTATTCCTATATTAGTACAGTCTATAAGTATTCAAAATTCACAAGAATACCATGTAAGTTTTAATATTTTATCAAATTAATCCTTAACTCGAAAACTAATAAAATTACTTAATAAACTAATTCTAATCAACAACTAAAACCTCCATTTCATCAATTAACATCATAACATCAAGAATTCATCAATGGTTAAATCTAAAATTCTTAACAATTTCAAAAATGAAGGTACGTGTTAGTTGAACCTAGTTGCAACGAGTTCAAAAACATAAAAATTACAAAAAACGAGTTAAAAATTCATACCATGCATGCGCCCAATGTTTGGCCAAACTTCAAGCACCAAAAATGGGTGTTCTTCCTTATAATTTTCGGTAACCAAGCTTTTGGAAGATGCTGATATTATTATTTTTACTTAATTAAAGTTTTTAATTACTAAATTACAACTTTGTCCTTTAATAAAACATTTCATTAAACTTTTTCACTACCCATTACCGCCCATTAACCTATTACATGGCATAATTACATTATAAAATCCCCCACTTTACCAAGGACTTCACTTAATCATGTAATTCAATGATAATTAAGTTCTTTTATGCATATTACAATTTAATCTTTTTTGGTTAGTTAAACAATCAAAAATTAAATTTTCTTCATCAAAATTTAATATGACTCTAAAGTAGCTCTACAAATGTTAATAAAATAATAAAATACGATCTCACATATCGGATTGTGGTCCCAAAACCACTATTTCCAACACCACTGAAAAGCAGGATATTACAATTGAGTTCTTTCTATAGATCTCTTTTGTGGGGGAGGAAATGCACCCCCGCAAAGGCATGAGGCGAGGAAAAATGAAATTTTTTATCTCAAGAATCCTAGGTTGTAGGGGCTCAAAGGCAGAAGAAATCGAGTTGGCTTGTGGGTGATATTATAAATTTTTAGTCAAACAGATATTAATCATCATTAGAATATGCTAAACATACTTTAAATAAGCTTATAGTAATAATCAAACATGCATTAGGATCACATAGCCAAATTTCCAAGACCTACGTACGTATCAATACTAGAACATGGGTATTGATATTTTTCTTGCACGATATCCATACTATATGGAAAATTGGTACCAAATTGGCATTCTATTTCTCAACTAAAATCAAATCACAAGAACATATCAGTACAATTGAAAAAGTATTGATAAAATTACCCCGAGTATCAATACTCGTGGTAAGGTATCAATACCAATTTACAATTCTGACTTCTTGCACATTTCAAGTTCACATAGGTATCATTTTTACAACATGAATATTGATACCTCTGCTTTAGACCAGAAAAATACAATATTTTAAGCATATAAGTCATTCCCACTTATACCAATTCATCATTCTATAATGTCATCATCAAATAAACATCAAAACGACTGTAATAATAGTATCAAACATTGAAAATAAGTTCAAATAATAATCGATACAATACGATTCAATTCTAAAAATCCTAAGAGTAATTAAGCTATGAAACTTCCAAAACATCATGAAAAATATCATTAAAAGTCTACTACATTGCCTTATTCCCAAAACATAAACAAATAACAATAACACCTACGAAATAATAGAAATGGACTTGCTTTGATCGCCCCTTGGAACTACTTCGCTCACACCGGCATTCAACTACTCTGCAAAGGTTTTAAGAAAGGAGTGGATGAGCTTAGTAGGCTTAGTGACTGTTCAAAATAACCACAATGTGCACACAATATCAAAGGTTAAACAAGAGCATACTACAACATGTTCACAACCATATTCTAATCAAGTCAAAGTATCATATTCATGTTTCATTAAATCATAAAACTAACATATGCACGTACATGAAATTACATTCAACTCGCTTATATATAATTCATTTAATAATAATTCATCAAGACTAAACAACGTATACATGTTTTAATAACCCACAAGTCAACTGATATATTCACATGCATTCACAAGTTAAAAGGAAACGATCCAAACAATAATTACGTACACAATTTACTATAAGAACATACTAACATTCTCATGAAACTTAAATAAACTCATTTAGCATATTATTCACATGTTTTTACATCCATCTCAAATTGTATTATTACAACATATAAGATCACATTTAAATGATAATTTGCATAGCAACCACATACTCATTTAGGCATACATCACATTACACAGATATACATTTAATGTAACAGCCCGTTTTAGGGCCAAATCAGAACAGTGGTTTCGGGACCACGAATCTGACGTAGAAAGATTTATTTTTATTATATTTCTATGGTCTACAGTTTTATGGAATTGTTTCGTGAAAATTTCGTTCAAAAATGTTATCGATTGGGCACTTAATTAGCTAAAAGGACTAAATTGTAATAGGTGTAAAATATATGTTCTAGAAGCTAGAGGTGTCTAATTGCTATGAAATTTTAAATTAGAGGTCCTTAATTAGTAATTAGACCATTTTAATTTAAGTTGGACAAAAATGGACATGAAGTAAGAGAATTTTTATGTTTTAAGTTAGGGGCATTTGGTTATTTGGTTAATCAATGAATTAATAAGCAAAATAAAGCCAAAATTTTGTCCATATTGTTCCTTGATGGTCGAATATTGCAAGGGAAGACATAGCCAAGATTTGTCAAGCTTCCAAGCTCGTTTATCAAGAAAAATAGGGTTCAGACCTAGATCGGGCTAAAAATAATGTTTGATGACTAGGTCCAATTCTACTATTTTTATAAAGGTTAGTTCGTATGTAAATAATGCATTGTTATATTTATGTTTTAAATGCTTTAATATTGTACGAATTCTGATTGACTCTTTGGATGTATTCGAAAAAGTTTTTAACAAGCGAGAAATCCCTGTTGAACCTTAGGAATAGAATAAGATACGAGTGACATGTCACTAGGAACCCATGTGTGACAGCCCTAATGTGACCCTAGTCGGGAAGTGGTTTCGGGACCACTAAACCGAGTCATAAAAATAATTAACCGTCATAATTGATGCTCATTATATGTACATGTGCATGTGTGAAAATTTCGTGTTTGAATTTTGTTAATTGTAAGTGAATTTTATCAAATAGGACTTATGTGAGAAAATTTAGAAATGTGCTAGGCAAATGCAAAGTGGCCTATTAATGCATATTGTGAAAATGATGGGTTTGCATGTCAAATTACCCAAAATTAAGGCATAGTGGCCGGCCATGCTATGAGTGGAAACATGTCACAAACATGTTATGTTAGTGATGTATGTTAGGAACAATAAAATAAGGAGTATGGGTAATAAAGAAATGGAAAAAAAAGAATGTGTGTGATTGTTTCTCCCCCCTCCCCATTGCCGTGAATGTAAGAAAGAAAACAAAAAAAAAGTGTCCATCTTTTTTCATTTCTCTTGGCCGAATGTTCTAAGGAAGAAAGGAAACAAGTTGTGTTCTTTGGTTCTTCTTGGCCGAATTGAGAGGAGGAAGGAAGGAGTGAAGCAATCGGTCATCTTAGGTCGATATTAAGGTAAGGAAGTTGATACTAGTTCTTGAAATCCTAGTTGATTTTGAGTGAGATATCAAGTTATTGTTGGTAAACCATGTTGAAATTGTGATTTTGGAATAAGTAAGGTTTTCGGCTATGGAGATTAATAAGGGTGATGGTTGTGTTTCATGCTAAATCTAGATGAACAATGGTAGTTGCTTACATCTTGATGATTATGAGTTTCTTTCTTGATTCTACCTTAGATCCATGAAGTATATTTTTATTTGGTGTTGTTGGAAGTATCGACCATGGTATATCCATAAGTGTGATTTATGCTTATTGCATGGTAGGTAAGATTTATGTTTTGGATATATGTTTAAATTTGGTTATAATCAAATTTGTGATTCGGCTCTTGCACATAAATATATATGATTGCACATGATGTATTGGTATGACCTATATATTATCTCAAGGTATATACTTACACATGATGGTGCTTCGGTTATGGATTAAATGATGGATGCGTATTGAGTTATAATACGTAATGCATTAGTTTGTAAAATGTATGCCATTTATGTGTGGTATTAAGTATATAATCGGCCTCAACATAGACATGCATATTCGGCCATAGGAAGAAGATTGGTGTTGCATGTATTCGGTTAGAGGCAAGCATATTGATGCTTTTGTCTTGGCTTAGAAAATTCGGCCAAGGGGGAATATTAGCTAAAATGTTGAGTTTGATTCATGATTCCATATATATATGTGACTCTAATGCCTAAAGTATATATGGGCTAAGTACCTTGAGGTTTTCTTTTGATGTTCGAATGAATTGTATTAAATTGCTTGATGTGATTAAAAATGCATATGACCATTGTGTAGTTGAGCTAGAAGGTGGCCATATGACCAATCAAATTCCTTGTCATATTCGGCCATAAGCTAGCATAATGAGACTTTAATAAGTTAAATTTGTTTGAATTAGCTCAAGAGCTTAGAGGACCACAGTTGGATAAGGGAAAGGAAAAAGTTATCGAATAGCCGCTGAAAACGTTCGACCACATCCGAGGTAAGTTCTTGAGTAATAGAGCTTAAATTATGATTTGATTAGATCATGTTTTAAGCAAATCAAAATCATGCTCTTTGTGAGTGGCTATTGAGCCGAAATTGCAAGAGTGATAAGTGTCTTGTGTTTGAGTTTAGCTAATGAAAATGAAATACGAATGTGTCATGATTTAGTGTTAAATGTGCATGGTTATTCGAATGATGTCCGGGCTAAGTCCCGAAGGCTTTGTGCTAAGTGACCATATCCGGACTAAGATCCGAAGGCATTTGTGCGAGTTACTAATTCCGGGCTAAGCCCGAAGGCATTGGTGCGAGTCACTAAATCCGGGTTAAGTCCCGAAGGCATTTGTGCGAGTTACTATAACCGGGCTATGTCCCGAAGGCATTTGAACGAGTAGCTATATCCGGTTAAATTCCGAAGGTACGTGATTCGGGAATGAACGATCTTGCTGTAAAAATTTCAGTTAATACGCTTGTAACATCCCAACATTGAGGTATGTTTCGTATGTGCTTTGAATTAGTTGAGCCCTTACAAATAAGTATTCGCTCAGTTGATAAATGAGCTACCAGCCTTTGGCTAAGTTGATCTTTGTGTATGAATATAAGGGTTGGTAATGTGAAGTAAGTATGATATTGAAAATTTGCGCATATGAAATTATCTGTTTAGCTACATGAATGCTATACTTTGGTTGTGTCTAAATTCTTTGCTCAAAACTTACTAAGCATTTAATGCTTACTCCGTTTCTTTGATTCTCTGTTTTATAGATTTTGGTTCTTCAGCTATCGGACTCGGGATTTTGAAGTCGAAGTCGCCCACACTATCAAAGCTCCTTTTGGTATACTTTTGGTTGAACTTTGAAATGGCATGTATAGGACTACCCTTTTGTTGTTGGTCATGTACCCTTCGGTTTTGTGTAAATTTGGATAGCCATGCGAAAATGGCTTAAATATACTTTGATCATAGCATTATAATCGTTTTGTATGTTGTCCGTCGAGAGGTATGGAAATGTTGGTAACGGTTAGCCATGGGAATGGTTATTCATGATCATTTTTGGAATATGTATGACAAACTCTAGTTGATCCATGGAGGATCATGAAATGGGTAAAGTTCACCTTAAAAATAGATGCTGGCAGCAGCAGTGATGTGGATGTGAAAAATCACTAAAAATAGTAGGAATAGAATTAAATAGTTAATAAATTATGTAATCGAACCTTGATGAATCTATTTTCATTGGAAAGTAACGAAACGTTCATATGAATAGTATATTATGAGATGTTAAAGTTCTCATGAGACAGGGCCAGAACGGTTTCTGGATCCTCTGATCTGACTTTGGAAATTCATTAGAAATTAACCAGAGACATTTAGAAGTCATGCCATATATGTATAGATTCCTATTTGAGTCTAGTTTCTATAGAAACAAACGGAATCAGTATTGAAGCCCTGTACAGGGAGATATCCAAATCGTAATGCATGAAGGTCAGTATAGTCGTAGCCTGTAACAGGGGAGACTTTAACTAATAAACTGTACTAATTGGCCCAACCAAAAATTCTAGAAAAAAATACGTAGATGGACATATAAGTCTAGTTTCAGGGAAAAATTATGAAACTGATTTTCAAGTTTTAGAACTCAAGATATGATTTTTAAGGTGACAGTGACACAGTTAGCCAACTGCCTGGAAATTTTTAAAATGAACTGTGCAAGTAAGTGAATTTAGTCTGTGAACCCCTCGTGTCCGACTCCGGCAACGGTCTCGGGTACGGGGTGTTACAATTTTATTGGTATCAGAGCTACGGTTTAGTCAATTCTAGGACTACCGTAATGCGTTGGGTTTAGCTATACATGCCATTTTATGTGATTATTTGATAGTGTGGTGATTTCTGACATTTACAAATGTGTTTATTTATAGTAATGGATCCCGATCCCGACCGAGCGGTAGCTGATGATCTTGAGAGTGTAGCGCCTGCTCCAGCACAAGGGACAGTGCCGGCGGACTCTCAACCTAATGCTAGTAACCCGAATGATGAAGCTAGACAAGCTTTCTATAGCGTGATGAATGATTGGTTCAACCAATACATTCGAACTAATACGGCTGTTCCACAACCTCCATTCCCGACAAATACCACCCCCGCACCTACCATACCTCCGGTAACTGACCAAATAAGGTCAAATAAGCCCCCAGTTGACAGAATCCGAAAACACGGGGCTACTGAATTTAAAGCCACGGATAGCGGTGATGCCGAGCAAGCGGAATTTTGGTTGGACAACACTATCCGAGTACTCGATGAGCTATCTTGCACACCCGATGAGTGCCTAAAGTGTGCTATCTCCTTGCTACGTGATTCTGCCTACTATTGGTGGAATACGTTGACTTCTGTTGTGCCTAGAGAGCAAGTAACTTGGGAGTTTTTCCAAACCGAGTTTCGAAAGAAGTATATCAGTCAGAGATTCATTGACCAAAAACGGAAGGAATTTCTTGAACTCAAACAAGGTTCCATGTCGGTTACCGACTATGAACGAAAATTTGTGAGGCTTAGCCGGTACGCACGAGAATGCATTTCCTCAGAAGCCGTGATGTGTAAACGTTTCGAGGATGGGTTGAATGACGATATAAAGCTGTATGTAGGCATTTTGGAAATCTGAGAATTTGTGGCACTTGTCGAGCGAGCTTGCAAGGCCGAGGAGCTCAGTATGGAGAAAAGAAAAGCTAAGGTGGGAGCAAAGGAGTTTCGTAAGAGGTCTTCGGGGAAGCCCTTGCCACAGTCATCGAAGAAATTTAGAGATGGCTTAGGCCGGTCTAGAGACACTTCAGGCTTTTCTAGACGAGATCGCGATCGACCCCCTGTGAGTGCACGAGTCACTTTGGTCGCTAGTGTTGGAAATGATCGTCGGGACAGAGCGGAGTGCCAGTATTGTGGTAAATGGCATTCGGGGAGTTGTAGATTCCATGATCGCTCCTGTTACAAGTGCGGATCAGTTGACCACTTCATTAAAGATTGCCCGAGGTTGTCTGAACAGAATATAAATCAGAGCGGGAAACCGGGTGCTACCACTGCTCGAGGTAGACCATCCAAAAATATGAGCAATGCTAGTGGTGGTCAGAGAGGATCTAGAGATGCTACGACCAGATCTGAGGCTCGTTCTCCTGCTAGGACTTATGCTATACGCGCACGCGAGGATGCTTCCTCGCCAGATATTATTACGGGTACTTTTACTCTCTTTGATACTAAAGTGATTGCTTTGATTGACCCTGGTTCTACTCATTCTTATATATGCGAAACCTTAGCATCCAGTAAGACTTTACCTATTGAGTCTACTGAGTTCGTAATTCGGGTATCAAATCCCTTGGGTCGTTACGTGCTTGTCGACAAAGTGTGTAAGAAATGCCCCCTAGTAATTCGAGGTTCCTGTTTTCCGGCGGACTTGATGCTTTTGCCGTTTGATGAATTTGATGTTATTCTTGGTTTAGATTGGTTGACCGTGCATGATGCGGTTGTGAATTGCAAAAGCAAGACTATTGATTTGAGGTGCGCAAGTAACGAGATAATCCGAGTTGAGTCTACGGACTTAAAGGGGTTGCCAGCTGTAATATCATCAATGTCGGCTCAGAAATATGTAAGAAAGGGGTGCGAAGCATACCTTGCGTATGTACTTGATGACAAAAGAGTTAGAAAAGAAACCCGAATCTGTGCCGGTGGTTTGTGAATACCCGGATGTTTTTCCCGAAGAATTACCGGGTTTACCACCTGTGCGCGATGTAGAGTTTGGTATTGAGCTTGTACCGGGGACTATGCCGATTTCGATAGCTCCATATCGTATGGCACCAACCGAGTTAAAGGAGTTGAAAGCTCAGTTGCAAGAGTTGACTGATAGAGGTTTCGCTCGACCAAGTTTCTCACCTTGGGGTGCACCAGTATTGTTTGTGAAAAAGAAGGACGGAACCATGAGGTTGTGCATTGACTATCGTCAGCTGAATAAAATGACGATAAAGAATAAATATCCGTTACCGCGTATTGATGATTTGTTTGATCAACTAAAGGGAGCCTCAGTGTTTTCAAAGATAGATTTGAGATCGGGTTATTACTAGTTGCGAATTCGAGATTCGGATATACCCAAAACTGCTTTCAGAACGAGATATGGCCACTACGAGTTCTTAGTGATGCCGTTTGGGCTCACTAATGCCCCTACGGTATTTATGGATTTGATGAATCGGATCTTCAGACAGTATTTGGACCAGTTCGTAGTTGTGTTCATTGACGACATCTTGGTCTATTCAAGAGATGAGACCGAACATGCTGAGCACCTGAGATTAGTGTTGCAAATTTTACGGGATAAGCAGTTATATGCTAAGTTCAGTAAGTGTGAGTTCTGGTTAAGAGAGGTTAGCTTCTTGGGCCATGTGGTATCTGCATCGGGTATTCGAGTTGACCCGAGCAAAATTTCAGCCATACTTAACTGGAAGCCTCCGAGAAATATTACTGAGGTTCGAAGCTTTTTGGGACTCGCCGGTTACTACCGACGGTTTGTAAAAGGTTTCTCGATGATAGCCACACCCATGACGAAGCTACTTCAAAAAGATATTAAGTTCGAATGGACGGAAAAATGTCAGAAAAGTTTTGATCAACTGAAAACTTATTTGACTGAAGCCCCAACTTTAGTGCAGCCCGAATCAGGCAAAGAGTTTGTCATCTATAGTGACGCCTCCCTACTTGGGTTAGGTTGCGTGTTGATGCAAGAAGGTCGAGTTGTGGCCTATACGTCGAGACAATTAAAGCCACATGAGAAAAATTATCCGACCCATGATCTCGAATTAGCTGCCATCATATTCGCCTTGAAAATATGGCGACATTACTTATTTGGTGAGAAGTGCCATGTATTTTCGGAGCACAAAAGTCTCAAATATTTGATGACTCAAAGAGACTTAAATCTGCGACAAAGACGTTGGCTTGAGTTGTTGAAATTTTATGAGCTTGTCATTGATTACCACCCGGGAAAGGCTAATGTGGTTGCAGACGCCTTAAGCCGGAAATCACTGTTTGCTTTACGAGCGATGAATGTACACTTGTCTGTTCTACCCGACAATGTGTTAGTAGCTGAATTAAAGGCCAAACCATTATTGATTCATCAAATTCGTGAAGCTCAGAAAGTCGACGATGAATTGGTTGCAAAACAGGCTAAATGTGTTCCGAATATGGAATCCGAATTTCAAATTGATGATGACGATTGTTTGAGGTTCAGAAGTCGGTTGTGTGTTCCAAGAAATTCAGAACTCATTTCGATGATTCTGAACGAAGCCCATTGTAGCCGAATGTCAATTCACCCGGGGAGTACGAAAATGTACAACGATCTGATACGCCAGTTTTGGTGGCATGGTATGAAACGAGACATTTCCGATTTTGTTTCGAAGTGTTTAATATGTCAGCAAGTAAAGGCGGAACATCAAGTGCCTACGGGTTTACTCCAGCCAATCATGGTACCTGAATGGAAATGGGATCGAGTCACGATGGATTTCGTATCTGGGTTGCCAGTATCGGCAAGTAAGAAAGATGCGATTTGGGTTGTTGTGGATAGACTGACTAAGTCGGCTCACTTTATCCCCGTACGTACGGATTTTTTCATTGGATAAACTAGCTGAATTGTATGTTTCTCAGATTGTGAGATTACACGGGGTACCGATTTCTATTGTGTCGGATAGAGATCCGAGATTCACCTCGCGATTTTGGAAGAAATTGCAAGAAGCTTTGGGTACCAAGCTGCACTTTAGCACCGCTTTTCACCCCCAAACCGATGGTCAATCCGAGCGGATAATTCAGATACTTGAGGATATGTTGAGATGTTGCATCCTCGAGTTCAGTGGTTCATGGGAACGGTTACCTTTGATTGAATTCGCTTACAACAACAGTTTTCAATCAAGTATTAAGATGGCACCTTACGAGGCTTTGTACGGTCGTAAATGCCGTACACCATTATTTTGGACCGAGCTCGGTAGGTTGAACAGAAAGTAAAAATAATTCGTGAAAGTCTGAAGGCAGCCATAGATCGCCAGAAGTCGTACGCGGACTTGAAACGAAAAGACATTGAGTATCAGGTGGGAGATAAAGTATTTCTTAAAGTTTCACCTTGGAAAAAGATACTCAGATTTGGCCGTAAGGGCAAGTTGAGCCCGAGATTCATTGGGCCGTACGAAATCTCCGAACGAGTTGGTCCAGTTGCGTATAGATTGATTTTGCCCCCTGAACTTGAAAAGATTCATGACGTCTTTCATGTTTCGATGCTTCGACATTATAGATCCGATCCGTCACACGTGATTAATCCATCAGAAGTTGAAATTCAATCTGACTTGAGTTATGAAGAAGAACCGATTCGTATCCTGGCTCGTGAAGTGAAAGAGTTACGAAACAAAAGGGTTCCGTTAGTAAAAGTGTTATGGCTCAAGCACGGAATCGAAGAAGCTACTTGGGAAATCGAGAACTCTATGAAAGAACGATACCCAAACCTATTTACCGGTAAGATTTTCGGGGACGAAAATTTCTTAAGTGGGGGAGAGTTGTGACAGCCCTAATGTGACCCTAATCGGGAAGTGGTTTCGGGACCACTAAACCGAGTCATAAAAATAATTAACCGTCATAATTGATGCTCATTATATCTACATGTGCATGTGTGAAAATTTCGTGTTTGAATTTTGTTAATTGTAAGTGAATTTTATCAAATAGGACTTATGTGAGAAAATTTAGAAATGTGCTAGGCAAATGCAAAGTGGCCTATTAATGCATATTGTGAAAATGATGGGTTTGCATGTCAAATTACCCAAAATTAAGGCATAGTGGCCGGCCATGCTATGAGTGGAAACATGTCACAAACATGTTATGTTAGTGATGTATGTTAGGAACAATAAAATAAGGAGTATGGGTAATAAAGAAATGGAAAAAAAAGAATGTGTGTGATTGTTTCTCCCCCCTCCCCATTGCCGTGAATGTAAGAAAGAAAACAAAAAAAAAGTGTCCATCTTTTTTCATTTCTCTTGGCCGAATGTTCTAAGGAAGAAAGGAAACAAGTTGTATTCTTTGGTTCTTCTTGGCCGAATTGAGAGGAGGAAGGAAGGAGTGAAGCAATCGGTCATCTTAGGTCGATATTAAGGTAAGGAAGTTGATACTAGTTCTTGAAATCCTAGTTGATTTTGAGTGAGATATCAAGTTATTGTTGGTAAACCATGTTGAAATTGTGATTTTGGAATAAGTAAGGTTTTCGGCTATGGAGATTAATAAGGGTGATGGTTGTGTTTCATGCTAAATCTAGATGAACAATGGTAGTTGCTTACATCTTGATGATTATGAGTTTCTTTCTTGATTCTACCTTAGATCCATGAAGTATATTTTTATTTGGTGTTGTTGGAAGTATCGGCCATGGTATATCCATAAGTGTGATTTATGCTTATTGCATGGTAGGTAAGATTTATGTTTTGGATATATGTTTAAATTTGGTTATAATCAAATTTGTGATTCGGCTCTTGCACATATATATATGATTGCACATGATGTATTGGTATGACCTATATATTATCTCAAGGTATATACTTACACATGATGGTGCTTCGGTTATGGATTAAATGATGGATGCGTATTGAGTTATAATATGTAATGCATTAGTTAGTAAAATGTATGCCATTTATGTGTGGTATTAAGTATATAATCGGCCTCAACATAGACATGCATATTCGGCCATAGGAAGAAGATTGGTGTTGCATGTATTCGGTTAGAGGCAAGCATATTGATGCTTTTGTCTTGGCTTAGAAAATTCGGCCAAGGGGGAATATTAGCTAAAATGTTGAGTTTGATTCATGATTCCATATATATATGTGACTCTAATGCCTAAAGTATATATGGGCTAAGTACCTTGAGGTTTTCTTTTGATGTTCGAATGAATTGTATTAAATTGCTTGATGTGATTAAAAATGCATATGACCATTGTGTAGTTGAGCTAGAAGGTGGCCATATGACCAATCAAACTCCTTGTCATATTCGGCCATAAGCTAGCATAATGAGACTTTAATAAGTTAAATTTGTTTGAATTAGCTCAAGAGCTTAGAGGACCACAGTTGGATAAGGGAAAGGAAAAAGTTATCGAATAGCCGCTGAAAACGTTCGACCACATCCGAGGTAAGTTCTTGAGTAATAGAGCTTAAATTATGATTTGATTAGATCATGTTTTAAGCAAATCAAAATCATGCTCTTTGTGAGTGGCTATTGAGCCGAAATTGCAAGAGTGATAAGTGTCTTGTGTTTGAGTTTTGCTAATGAAAATGAAATACGAATGTGTCATGATTTATTGTTAAATGTGCATGGTTATTCGAATGATGTCCGGGCTAAGTCCCGAAGGCTTTGTGCTAAGTGACCATATCCGGACTAAGATCCGAAGGCATTTGTGCGAGTTACTAATTCCGGGCTAAGCCCGAAGGAATTGGTGCGAGTTACTAAATCCGGGTTAAGTCCCGAAGGCATTTGTGCGAGTTACTATAACCGGGCTATGCCCCGAAGGCATTTGAACGAGTAGCTATATCCGGTTAAATTCCGAAGGTACGTGATTCGGGAATGAACGATCTTGCTGTAAAAATTTCAGTTAATACGCTTGTAACATCCCAACATTGAGGTATGTTTCGTATGTGCTTTGAATTAGTTGAGCCCTTACAAATAAGTATTCGCTCAGTTGATAAATGAGCTACCGGCCTTTGGCTAAGTTGATCTTTGTGTATGAATATAAGGGTTGGTAATGTGAAGTAAGTATGATATTGAAAATTTGTCCATATGAAATTATCTGTTTAGCTACATGAATGCTATACTTTGGTTGTGTCTAAATTCTTTGCTCAAAACTTACTAAGCATTTAATGCTTACTCCGTTTCTTTGATTCTCTGTTTTATAGATTTTGGTTCTTCAGCTATCGGACTCGGGATTTTGAAGTCGAAGTCGCCCACACTATCAAAGCTCCTTTTGGTATACTTTTGGTTGAACTTTGAAATGGCATGTATAGGACTACCCTTTTGTTGTTGGTCATGTACCCTTCGGTTTTGTGTAAATTTGGATAGCCATGCGAAAATGGCTTAAATATACTTTGATCATAGCATTATAATTGTTTTGTATGTTGTCCGTCGAGAGGTATGGAAATGTTGGTAACGGTTAGCCATGGGAATGGTTATTCATGATCATTTTTGGAATATGTATGACAAACTCTAGTTGATCCATGGAGGATCATGAAATGGGTAAAGTTTACCTTAAAAATAGATGCTGGCAGCAGCAGTGATGTGGATGTGAAAAATCACTAAAAATAGTAGGAATGGAATTAAATAGTTAATAAATTATGTAATCGAACCTTGATGAATCTATTTTCATTGGAAAGTAACGAAACGTTCATATGAATAGTATATTATGAGATGTTAAAGTTCTCATGAGACAGGGCCAGAACGGTTTCTGGATCCTCTGATCTGACTTTGGAAATTCATTAGAAATTAACCAGAGACATTTAGAAGTCATGCCATATATGTATAGATTCCTCTTTGAGTCTAGTTTCTATAGAAACAAACGGCATCAGTATTGAAGCCCTGTACAGGGAGATATCCAAATCGTAATGCATGAAGGTCAGTATAGTCGTAGCCTGTAACAGGGGAGACTTTAACTAATAAACTGTACTAATTGGCCCAACCAAAAATTCTAGAAAAAAATACGTAGATGGACATATAAGTCTAGTTTCAGGGAAAAATTACGAAACTGATTTTCAAGTTTTAGAACTCAAGATATGATTTTTAAGGTGACAGTGACACAGTTAGCCAACTGCCTGGAAATTTTTAAAATGAACTGTGCAAGTAAGTGAATTTAGTCTGTGAACCCCTCGTGTCCGACTCCGGCAACGGTCTCGGGTACGGGGTGTTACACCATGTGTATATGTGATTATGTAATCTAGGTGCTAGTCTCGTATGTCTTGCCAGTGGCTAGGTAGTCAGGCATGTGTTGTAGATACCTCTAATAGCTTGTGTGAGCAGCACTATGTATGATATGTGATGCAATAGTGGTATGTTTGATGTGTTCATGAATGGCCAAAGAAATTGGTCAAATTGGTAAGTTTTTGAATTGTGCTTATTTGGAGAAAAGGTAAGATTATGACATGGGATTAAATGATGGATATTAAGGTTATAAATCATATGTTTTGGTATGTATTTGGCTTATGAAATGATATGATTTGGTATGTGTTTCAAGCATGAAATATGTTGATAATGAATTGGTATAAATGGTGTACATTTTGTTTGTGAAATGGTTGGAAATTTGGTATAAAATGATGTGGTTTTGATGCTTGTAAGGAGGACCCTTTATGGGTGGCAATTTGGCCTTACAAATGGCCTATTTTTGCCCACACGGGCAAGGACACAGGTGTGTGTCTCAACCATGTTACTGGAGGGCCATTTCGAATTGAGCCTGAGTAGAGCAGACGGTCGTACACACAGACGTGTGCTAGGCAGTGTGGCCAAGTCAATTTCGACCTTGGGCTAGGCACACACGAGCGTGTGATTGGTCGTGTGATCCAAGTCAGTAGTATCCCTAATTTTCACACAGCCTAGCACATGGGCGTGTCTTATGGCCGTGCGGACAAGTCAGTATGTATGCCCTATTTTGACACGGCCTAGATACACGAACGTGTCTAAAGCCATGTGAGTCACACAGCCTGTTCACACGTGATACGTACTCGTTTTGATAATGATTCGAGTTGTTTGTTACCTGATCGTTAAAATAGGGAAGTATCATTCTTGAACAGAGTATTGGTCAAATTCGGTTAAGTAAGGCTTTAAACAAATGGATATGTGATAGTTTGAGATAATTAAGGGATATGGTTTGGTTTAACAAAGGAATTCGGGTGGTTTGAAAAATGGTAATGTGGATGGTTCGAATGGCTTTAAGGTCAAGAAAGAACTAGTAC
Source organism: Gossypium hirsutum (assembly GCF_007990345.1). NCBI lineage: Eukaryota > Viridiplantae > Streptophyta > Magnoliopsida > Malvales > Malvaceae > Gossypium > Gossypium hirsutum. Next base: position 52,211,559 of record NC_053426.1, on the reverse strand, counting down.
TAAAATAGAGTACTAACCCAAATCTTATAGAACACTTAAAGGTGGATAGAAGGATAGCTAGACCGTGACCCACTCTCTATATGGAGATAGGAACCAATCGGTATGAAGGTGAACGCCACACTCAATGAAGAATGATAAGTTCAAAAGAAACAGAATGAGGCCACTATCAAGCTAGATAAGTCAAGTTGAGTCTAAAACAAAATAGGAGAGTTGAAAAACTCACAAAATGTTATAAACATTACTCAACGGATCAAAAATCTTCTTCTCCAAAATAATGTCTTCTTACAATCTATTTATAGGCACTATTATGACTATTCAAATGCCTATTTGTGACCTTTCACCTTTAGCAATTAAGTAAGGTTTTTACAAGCTTTAATTTTGTTTTTAAGTTATGTAGGGAAGCCAATAGTCATGTCTCTTCACTTGATTCTGGTGTGGATGGAAAAGCATGTCTCTTCACTTTATAATTGACTTAATGAACCCTTAATATGCTGTTTGGTGTCCCTTCATCTCCCATAAACTAAATGTCAAAAGACTTGTGCATTCATCTCTTTAATTGGCACCATAACTAGCTTTGAGTGCATGAAATTGATCAGACTTGAAGAGTAACTCTTGTTCTATTTGAACAACCACCATAATGAGTTTTGAAGGCTTGAAAAACGTCTAAAACTTGAAGAGCCAATTAGCCATATGAACAGTCACCTACAAGGTAGAAAATTAAGCATTAAAGGCACTCATAAGAATCAGCATGCTATAAACACTCATACACAAATTTATTAATGAACATGCAGCTTAAATCACCTTATTTTAAATGAAAATAAACACACTTTAATTTATACAGTAAAAAGTAACAGCCAAATTAAATAACATACTTATATAAACAAACTCAAACTTATTTAACAACTAAGATGCTTAAATGCATGGTTTAAGATGTAAACTAAATGAACAAATGAGTTACTTAATGCATGACTTAATTTAATGATACAAACTTTAACTAACATGGGAGTTACATAATGCATGTCATAATTTATGATGCAAACTTAACTTACATGAGAGTTACATAATGAATGATTTTATTAAATGCAGAACACATATTAATGATATTCAAACTATGACATAATTAAAGACTCATACTAATGATGTTCAAATTATAACATAATTAAAGATAATTAAAGACACAAACTAAAATAACTAAAGTAACTAAAATAAATGAATCAAAGTCCTTATTTTCCAGCAGCCAAATTAACAAACTGAAATTGAAAACTTCATTTTGCACTTAGGCCCCTCGAGTTTAGCCCAATCTCGGTGTCGACAAGTTGGGTCGTAACATGATGCGACCAGGTTCGCATCAACACGGGCATGTGACCTGTATAACTTTGAAAAATGTTTAAGTTTTGAAAAATTTTGTATAAGCTCGGTTTAGTCCCGACCCCTTCCTAAAGCATGTTTAAGGTCTCGTTAACCTATGTAAGGGACTCTGTAATGATTATATGATTATGTGTGAATGATGTTTGGGAATTATTTGTGAAATGTTTTGATTTGTTCGGTAACGCCTTTAACCCTAATCTGGCAATGGATATGGGTTAGGGGTGTTACATTCTGTTGGCACCAGAGCTACGATTTAGTCGATTCTAGGACTAACGCAGCGTATGTGAGTCTAGCTGTACATGCCATATTTATGAACTGCGATAGTGTGATGAATTCTGACAATGAAAATGTTTTTTATATAGCAAATGAATCCTGAATGAGCCGTAGCTTACAATGTCGAGAGTAATGCGCCTGTTCCTATGCAAGGGATAGCGGCATCTGATTCTAGACTGGCTATGAGTAGCCATGATGGTATATAGCGAATGGATCCCGAACGAGCTGTACTTGACGATGTTGAGAGTAATGCGCCTGCTCTCGCACAAGGGACAATGCTATCCAATTCTAGACCGACTACGAGTAGCCATGATGGAGAGGCTAGACAAGCCTTCTATCAAATTATGAATGATTTGTTCAGTCAGTACATTAGAACTAATCCGGCTGTTCAACAACCCCCAACCCCAGCTAATCCTCTGGCAGTTCCTGCTATGTCACAAGCTAATTCAAATCAGTTGATTAGCCTCCAGTTGATAAGATTAGAAATTATGGAGCTGAAGAATTCCGTGCTACAACTAGTGGTGATGCTGAGAGAGCTGAGTTCTAGTTAGAAAATACAATACGAATATTCAATGAATTGTCATTGAATCCCGATGAATGCATAAAATGTGCCGTTTCACTTCTAAGAGATATGACGTATCACTGGTGGAAGACTTTGATATCAGTGGGTCCAAGAGAGAGAGTCACTTGGGATTACTTTCAAGTTGAATTTTGAAAGAAATACATCAATTAGAGATTTATTGATCAGAAACGTAAAGAGTTTCTTGAGCTTAAACAAAGCTGTATGTCTATTACGGAATAGGAGCGAGAATTTGTGAGATTGAGTCAGTATGCTAGAGAATGTGTTTCAACTGAAGCTATAATGTGTAAGAGATTCGAGGATGGCTTGAATGAGGATATTTGTTTGTTAGTCGGGATTTTTGAGATCAAAGAATTCGTTACGCTTGTTGAACGAGCATGTAAAGCAGAAGAACTAGGAAAATAGAAAAGAAAAGTTGATTCAAAAGCTAGAGAAGTGCGAAAGAGAACATCGAGCAAGCCATTTCAGTCTATGTCAAAGAAGTTTTGAGATGATTATAGCCGTTCAAAGGCTAATGTGGGACATTCGAGTAGAGACCGTGCAAGATCATATTCAAGCTTCAGAGCTCCAGCTACATCTGTTGCCAGTGTTGGAAATGTTTGATCTGATCGACCCGAGTGTAAACACTATGGTAAAAGACATCCCGGTAATTGTAGATTGTATGATCGGGCTTGTTTCAAATGTGGATCATTAGACCATTTCATTCGTGATTGCCTCGAATTTGTTGAGCAAGAAATTGTACAAAATCTAAGGCTAAGTAACAATGCATATCGAGGTAGACCTCCAAGAAATTTGAGAAATGAGAGTGGTTGTCAAAGAGGGACTGAAGACACTGCTGTCCAATCTGAGGCTAGAGCACCTGCCAGAGTCTATGCCATTTGAGCTCGTGAGGAAGCTTCGTCTCCAGATGTTATAACAGGTACTTTCACACTTTATGATACTTCTGTGATTGCTTTGATAGATCCTGGATCAACACATTCATATATATTCATGAATTTAGTATCTAGTAAGACTTTGCCTGTAGAGTCTACTGAATTTGTGATTAGAGTATCGAACCCCCTAGGCAGATGTGTTTTGGTTGATAAAGTTTGCAAGAATTGTCCGTTAATGTTTCGAGACATTTGTTTTTCGGTCGATCTGATGTTATTACCTTTTGATAAGTTTGATATAATTCTAGGTATGGATTGGTTAACTTTGCATGATGCTGTTGTGAATTGCAAACGAAAAACTATTGATTTGAGATGCAAGAATGATGAAATAGTCTGAATTGAATCTAGTGATTTAAATGGGTTACCGGCTGTGATTTCGTCAATGAAAGCTCTGAGTATAGTGAGAAAAGGTTGTGAAGCTTACTTTGCCTATGTGATTGATTCAAAAGTGTCAGAAAAGAAAGTTGAATCAGTGCCTGTTGTCTGTGAATTTCCTGATGTGTTTCCTGAAGAACTTCCGGGATTACCTCCGATCCGAGAAGTTGAATTCTACATTGAATAAGTACCTGGAACTACTTCGATTTTGATAGATTCGTATAGAATGGCTCCTACCGAACTAAAAGAATTAAAGTCTCAGTTGCAAGAGTTGATCGATAGAGGATTTGCTAGATCGAGTTTCTCACCTTGGGGTGCACCAGTTCTGTTTGTGAAAAAGAAAGATGGTACGATGAGAATGTGCATTGATTATCGTCAGTTGAATAAAGTGACTATCAAGAATAAATACCTTGTGCCTCGAATTGATGATTTGTTTGATCAGTTGAAAGGAGCCACTATGTTTTCAAAGATAGATCTGATATCGGGTTATTATCAGTTACGAGTAAAAGATTCAGACATTCCAAAAATTATGTTCAGAACAAGGTACGACCATTATGAATTCTTAGTTATGCCTTTCGGATTAACAAATGCACCTACTATCTTTATGAATTTGATGAACAGAATTTTCAAACTGTATTTAGATCGATTTGTTGTCGTGTTCATTGATGACATATTGATTTATTCACGTGATGAATTTAAGGATGCCGAGCATATGAGAATAGTATTACAGACTTTGCATGATAAGCAATCGTATGTGAAATTTAGTAAATGTGAATTCTAGTTACAAGAAGTCGATTTTCTAGGCCATATTGTATCAGCATCAGGTATCCGAGTTGATCCGAGCAAAATTTTAGCTATTTTGGATTGGAAGCCTCCGAGAAATCTCTCTGAAGTCTGCAGTTTTCTGGGACTTTCTGGTTATTATAGAAGGTTCATAAAAGGCTTTTTGATGATCGCAACTCCATTAATGAAACTGCTTCAGAAAGATGTGAAGTTTGAATGGTTCGAAAAGTGACAGAAAAGTTTTGATCAATTGAAAGCCCTATTGGCTGAAGCTCTAGTGTTAGTAAAACTCAAATCGGGTAAAGAATTTGTAATCTATAGTGATGCTTCATTGAACGGTCTGAGATGTGTTTTGATGCAAGAAGACAAAGTCATTACTTATGCTTCGAGACAGTTAAAGCCACACGAAAAGAACTATCCGACGCACGACCTTGAGTTAGCTGCGATTGTGTTTGCTTTGAAGATTGGCGCCACTATCTGTTTGGTGAGAAATGTCATGTTTATTTTGATCATAAGAGTTTGAAATATCTGATGACTCAGAAAGATTTGAATCTGCGACAAAGAAGATGGTTAGAAATGTTAAAAGACTACGACCTTGTAATTGATTATCATCTGGGAAAAGCAAATGTTGTTGCTGATGCTTTGAGTAGAAAATCACTGCTTTCTCTTAATGTGATGAATGCTCATTTGGTTGTGTCCAATGATGGTTCGGTTTTAGCCGAATTAAAAGCAAGACCTTTATTCATTCAACAGATTATTGATGCTTAGAAAGTTGATAATGAGATAATAGCAAAACAAGCTCAGTGTGATTTAGATTCTGATTAAGAATTCAAGCTTGATAAAGATGATTGTCTGAGATTCTGAGATCGAATTTGTGTTCCGAGAAATCCAGAGTTAATTTAGATGATTTTGAATGAAACTTAAAATAATCGTTTATGTAACGCCCCCACGCCCGAAACCGTCGCCGAAGTCGAGCTTGAGGGGTTACCGAACATAATTTATCAAATTAAGAACTTCAAATCATTTGTTTCTACATTCACAACTTTCTAACTACCCGCGTCATAGTTACAAGAAAAATCATATCTCGAGTTAAGAAACTCAAAATCAAGATCCGTAAATTTTCCCTAAATCTAGACCCATATATCTATTTACTAATTTTTTTTCTAGAATTTTTGGTTGGGCCAATTAGTACAGTTTATTAGTTAAAGTCTCCCCTGTTTCAGGGTTTGACTGCTCTGACATCTGTGTATTACGAATCAGATATCTCTCTATACAGAATTTCAATGACTACAAGGTTTGTTTTTCTTAAAACTATACTCAATAAGGAATCTGTACATATAAAGAAAACTTTAATTATTTTTTTAAAATTTATTATGAATTTTTAAAGTCAGAACAGGGGATCCAGAAATAACTCTGGCCTTGTTTCACAAAAGTTTAAATATCTCATAAAATATAATTTATATGCCTGTTTTGTTCAATCCACATGAAAATAGACTCATTAAGATTCAATTTCATAACTTACTCATTATTTAGTTCCATTTATACTATTTTTAGTGATTTTTCAAATTCATGTCATTGCTGCAGCAATATTCGTTTTTAAGGCAAGTTTCATCTTTCCATGAATTTTTATGAACTAGATAACCTATTAAACTTCCATAATATCAAACATGATCTAAATTAGCCATCACCATGACTTATCAATATCAAACATTTTCTCAACCAAACATGGCCATATCATAAAATTATTTACACAAAATAAGTATATTGCTATACATGCCATACTTAAGTTTTACAAGCCATTTACCCAGATGAAAGTCCTTTGGATAGTGTGATCGAACCTTCGACCCGTCCCGATTCCCGAGCTGGCTTGTTCAAAACTACAGTAAATAAAGAGGAGGGAGTAAGCATAAATGCTTAGTAAGTTCATATGTAAATAACAAGTAACATAACAGTACAAATATACCAAACAACTTTAGCATGGTATCACCAAAACATATATCACATTTCTAAACATCATTCATCATCTTACCACCTTATCGTTGTTGTATCTAATTTCAACCCGAGGGTTAAGAACATACCTGTCCAAAGTGTCCATTTCACAACACTTACTAAAACGTCACTTGCATCTTAAGTGTTCTTCCATTTCACTAGAAATTTCACCCGTTGAACACATCGGAATACAACTCGGATACACGGATAACTTGCACATAAGTGCCTCATATGTAATCAAGAAATCATGCAACCCGCCCCTAAGTGAACTCGGACTCAACTCAACGAGTTCGGATGCCTAGTTACATTTCACGAACTCGGACTCAACTCAACGAGTTCGGACATTCGCATCCATAAGTGAACTCGGACTCAACTCAACGAGTTCGGATGCTCAACCATCCTAGTGACATGTCACTTGTATCCTAATCTATTCCTAAGGTTCAAACGGGATTTTCCTCGAACACATATCCTTGCCATCTTCCGTAAAATACCAAAACCAATACTCGGTAGTACTTTATATTTAACAATTAATACACATAATTTGCATTTTATTTGAAAATAACCACAAAGCATATATTTCATAATAAAAATCAGCATATCATATAATTAACATCAATAACTTAAAAATAACAATTATGCTACATTATTTACACATGAACTTACCTTGGTACCAAAATATAAAGATTTTGCAATTTAGTCCACAATCTTTTCTTTTCCTCGATCACGACTTGAATCTCGTTTTTCTTGATCTATAATACCAAATTAATCTTATTTAATACATACATTTATCAAAACAGCATTTAATACGAACTTTAAAAAAATTACACTTTTGCCCCTAAACTTTTGCATAATTACACTTTTGCCCCTAGGCTCAGGAATTAAAATTTATTCCTTATTCTTATGTTTTATAACATGCTGATCACTTTTCCCTTCTATGGCAACATCAAATTCTCTCTCTAACATATACTTGTGACTATTAGGTATTTTTGCCGATTAAGCCCTTTTACTCGTTTTCACTAAAAATCGAGTAGCACAAGTTGTCTAACATAATTTAAAACCCCATATTCTATCATAAAACATCAAAATACACAAATTTCACCTATGGGTATTTTTCCAAATATAAACCCTAGGTTGAATTATTGCTAGCATAAGCTTAATCGAGCTTCCGGGATTCCAAAAACATAACGAACATTAAAAACGGGGCTTGGAATCACTTACTATGGAGCTTGGAAGCTTGAAATAAACCCTAGCTATGGAGAACCCTTGAAATTTCGGCCTAATGAAGAAGATGGACAAAAAATGGCTTTTAATTTTGTTTTTAATTCATTTTAATAACTAAATGACCAAAATACCCTTACTACTAAACTTTCCAAAAATTCCTTCCATGTCCTAATTTTGCCCATGAACTTAAAATTGGTCAAATTGCTATTTAAGACCTCCTCATTAATATTCCAAAACAATTTCATACTAAAAACTTCTAGAATGCAAGTTTTGCAGCTTATTCGATTTAGTCCCTACTTTCAATTTAAGCACTTTAGGCATAGAATTTCATCACGAAATTTTCACACAATCATGCAATCATATCATAATCATCAAAATAATTATAAAATAATTATTTCTATCTCGGATTTGTGGTCACGAAACCACTATTTTGATTAAGCCCTAATTCAGGATATTACAGTTTATCTGTTCATCCGGTTAATATGAAAATGTATAATGATTTGAAACAACCTTATTGGTGGCCTGTATGAAGCACGATATTTTTGAATTTGTTGCGAAATGCTTAATCTATCAGCAAGTTAAAGCTAGGCATCAAGTGCCATCTAGTTTGTTACAACCAATTATGATTCTAGAGTGGAAATGGGATAGAGTGGCGATGGACTTTGTCTCGAGTTTGCCCCTATCTCTGAGAAAGAAAGATGCTATCTGGGTCGTGGTAGACCAAATGACAAAATTAGCTCATTTTATTTCAGTACGGTCTGATTACTCACTTGATAAGTTAGTTGAGTTATATATTTCTGATATTGTGAGATTGCATGGTGTGCCATTATCTATTGTGTCAGATAGAGATCCGAGATTCACATCACGATTTTGGAAGAAATTACGAGATGCTTGAGGTGCAAAATTGCACTTTAGTACTGCTTTTCATCCACAAACGGATGGTCAATCTAAGTGGATTATTCAAGTTCTCAAGGATATGTTGAGATGTTGCATTCTTGAGTTTGAAGGTACGTGGGAACGTTATTTACCTTTGATTGAATTCACTTACAACAATAGTTTTCAATTGAGCATTAAAATGGCACCATCTGAAGCCTTATATGGTCGCAAATGTCATACACCTTTGTATTAGACTGAGCTCAGCAAGAATAAGATTCATGGCGTTGATTTGATTAAAGAGACTGAACAAAAAGTAAAATTGATCTGAGATAGCCTGAAAGTAGCTTCCGATCGACAGAAATCTTATGCAGATTTGAAACGAAAAGACATTAAATTTGATATCGGCGATAAAGTGTTTTTGAAGTATCCCCATGGAAGAAAGTACTTTGATTTGGCAGAAAATGCAAATTGAGTTTGAGCTTCATTAGGCCGTATGAAATCATAGAGCGTATCGAACTGGTTGTATATAGATTATTGTTGCCACCAGAGATAGAAAAGATTCACAATGTATTTCACGTATCGATGCTTTCATGATACAGATCCGATCCTTCGCATGTAATTCCTCCTTCTGAGATTGAGACACAGTCTGATATGACTTACGACGAATAACCAATCCATATCTTAGCTCGTGAGGTTATAGAATTACAAAATAAGAAAATTTTGTTAGTAAAAGTGATGTGGCATCGACATGGTGTTGAAGAGGCTACCTGGGAGCCCGAAGATGTTATGAGACAACAATATTTGAATCTATTCAATGGTAAGATTTTCGGGGACGAAAATCCCTAAAGGGGAGAATTATAATAGTCTAGTTTAGACCCTAGTCAGAATAGTGGCTTCGGGACCATAAATCCTAGTCAGAAAAATATTTAAATATTATTTTCTGTGTTTAAAATATGTGAATTTATGTCCATAAAAGTTTTGTATGAAAATTTGATTGTTTGTGCGTTTCATTTTGAAAAATGACTTAATCACGTAAATTGTAAAAGTTGCTATCTAATTGTTAAAGTGCCTATTTGATATGGCTTTATAATTGAGAGGTCCTTATGTTGATATTTGACAATTGAAAACTTGAGTGGACATTAATGACCTTGTATTTTAATGGTTTAAATGTTAACTTACTAAGGGTATAATGGTAAACTAAGTATTAATGTTTATTAATTAAACAAAACATGATATTTGTTTCTTTCTTTCATCATATGGCCAAATATATCAAAGAAAATAAGAGAGAAAACACAAGTTAGGTGTAACGCCCCAAATTATAAGTAATTATTTTTGTATGTTGTGTTGCATAAATGCATGCTTGCTTCAATGGTTAAGAGTCTTGAGCAGTGTTGGAGAAGTCCTGAGTTCAAGCCTTGGATTGTGCAAAAATTTTGTTTTTTACTTGAATAAACTCTGTCTATAGTCAGTAGGCTTCTTAAATAAATGTGGATAAAACTTGATAAAAAGGGGCCTGTTGGTCTAGGGGTAAGTGGCGTGTAGAGTGTTCCTTGGGGTTTGAGGTTTGAGGCTTGGCGATGCAAAAGGAGTGTTTTATTTTACGGTGAGTACATAAGAGTGCCCTAGGTTGACCAAAACTCTAAGGAGTTTGAAGAAAGTTCAAATTAGTTGGTGGAGAGATTGGAGGAGAGGTTAAGGAGTGGATCATGGGATTTGGTGGACGGTTGGAGAGATTTTAGGAGAAATTCGTGGGGAATAGAGGGGAAGGAAGTGTTGTGCCGAATTGGGACTTTGGGCACTCAAGGAAATCGATTTTGGGGGAAAGAATTAGTTATTGGAGTTGGTATACTTATTCCCTTTTTCGGTTTCTACCAAATGGTTCTCTTTTGCTTCTTTGCACTTCCTTGTTGAGGCCGAATATTGCTTGACCATTTGGGTATTTTTCTATGCTTGAGATTTTGTGCTCTCTTTTCAACCATTTTCCTCTTGTTAACTGACTTCCTTTCCTTTTCTTTCTGAAATGGTCTCCCTCTCTTGACCGATTGCTTCTAACACCTTTTCCCCTCTCAGCACTTTCGGTTTTGACAAGTTACTCTCTTGGTTTCCTTGTTCTTTTTGTGACCTTCTTGATCGATTATTCCACCTTCTCCCTCCCGCAGTCACTTGTGGTCCTTAGGCCGAATACCTTGTCTCCTCTCCCCTTCATTTCTTTTCTCTGCTCTCACTTAATTCCTTCCCATTTCCCTTGGTGCGTTGGCCAAATATTGATTGGTAAGTCCCTATTTTGCTTCTCCAGTTTTGGCTTTTCTCCTCTTTTTTCTCTTATTGCCAATTCTTATCTTCTCTCTCTCATTTATAGTGCTCTTTCAGTTTTTAGAACTTCTCGAGGAGTGAAAGAGTTTACAAGTGTTACAAAAGTGTACGAAACCTTTCTCCCGTCACTCGATTAAAGGTAGCTTGACACTTATTTATCACATGTTGAACTTTGGTGCATGACTTGTGTTATAGGGTGTTGGCCGATTGCCTTATTTTTCCCTATCTCTAGTTTTATGTTTACAATAAGCCTGTATATGTTGATTCAAGCCACCTGTTTATGCAATCATCATTAATGGACTTTGCTGGTAATGTAGCTTTTCGATAAGGAGGGTGTAATCAACCTTCGTCAACGGTTTAAGTGGGCTAAACCACACTCTTTCAATCAAGGCAAGTATCAAATATTATTTTGGGTTAAGTGTGTAAAAGAGGGTGATTAACCCTATTTTCAAGCGACTAATGGAAAGCCTTGTATGAATGTAGGTTTTGGTGCTCGTAGATTTTTAGCACTTTTCATAAACAAGGTGTGTAAAACACTACCCCTATTCGTAAATCGACAAAAGCCGAAAAATGTGACCATTGACGCTACACAGGCGTGCGCTCACTCGTATGGTAACTAGAACTCATAGACGTGGGCTTTTGATCATAGAGGCCACCATGAGCAATTTATGGGCTTAGGCCATTTTGGGCCACGTTGGGTCGAATGATCTGTGTAGGCCCCACGAACTTGTGGGCCCTATATGGGAGACCACAGGGATGTGTGGAGAATATTGGGCCAGGCTGTATAATCCATACGACCAAGGCCATTTTTGGGCTTTGTGGGCCACATGGGTGTTAAGGTTGCACGGGTCACCCGAGATAACTGTGGACCGACTGTTGGGTCAGTAAGTATACCCAGATCCCAAAGTGATAAATGACTGTTATGCCCCTATGAGTTAAAATGACTATTATGCCCTTATGAGATGTATGACTGTAATCGAGCATGCCATTTTATATATATTGCATACATGTATGATATTATGATACGATGCATGACATATTGCATGGGGATGGGTTATATTACTTAGAGGAAGTGTACTGTACTAGCATCTCTGCTGCAAATACTGTTTAATGCTGTAACCGGTGCTAATTTTGGAGAGTAGGGATGGATGGGTTGATTTTATCCCTCACATGGAGTGTAGGGCTGGATGGAGTAGAGTATAGAGGCTGGTTGAGTAGGATTCTGATTGCATATCTGTACTATTACTGTCACTGAAATGGGCTAAGGCCCACATTGATACTGATACTGTAATCGGCTTAGGCCCTAACTGTTACTGAAACGGGCTCAGGCCCAGACTGTATTTGCCTATCGTATGAATGACTATTTGTTCATTAAGGGATTACACACTGAGTTTTCATAAACTCACCCTTCTGTTTATCTGTACAGGTAATTCCAAGGTTTAGGCCATTCGGTGCTACGAGGGACTCGAAGGTAGCCACACAACCGCACATGCTTCCATATTTGCCTTTTTATTTACAAGAAATTTAATTTGGGTATTTGTTTTTGTAATAAGACCTCTTTAAATTTTTAACTTTTAATTTGGGATTTTATTTATTTTGATTCATATCTGATAGTAGTAGGACGTGAATTTTCAAAAGATAAATGCTTTTCAAAACACCACATTACGTAACATATTTTAAAAGCTTCCGCAACAAACATTGATTTAAAGTGTAATAACAATCTAATATGATTAACATTTTGCTAAAATGACTTGAGTTTTAACAATGAACGGGATATCCTAAATTTTCGTTAAGATCACAAAGAAGTTTTAATATAGAATGGGTGTTTCAATGAAATTATGTTTTCGAAAAACACTTCAATGTGACATCGCCAGATTCGGCCATAATGTCTAGGCCGGGTTTGGGGTGTAACATTAGGGTTTCGACACTTTGATTGGTGATTAAGGTATGGGTTTTGTTCAGTTTTTGATAATTTCTACATTTTTGTAACTGTTTCTTAGTGTTCTATCAAGCCTATGTTTGAATTTGTGAAATTGTTAATGATTTTGAGTTATGCCATTGTTGATAATGTGAGCTTTGTGAAGTTTGATAATAGTATATGAAAGATATGTTTTGGGTTAACATATATTGTTCTTGAATTTTTGATGAATTTGAGTAAACTAAATTGTAAGATTTGTAAATTGAGAGACTAAAATGTGAAATAAATGAGACATATGGGCTTAGATGAATACTATGAGAATTTGGCCTAACATGAGTATATGGAAATTTTGTATATTTTGTGATTTTTGTGATTCGGGACTAAAGTGAAAAAATATGAAAATGTGAGGGCTAATTTGTAAAATACCCTAAATGTGTGTTTGTGGATTGATTTGAATGAACTCGTGAATAAAATGGTTAAATTTAAATTTATATAGATCAAGAACAAAAGAAAACGAAATTAGATCGGGGAAAGTCGAAAGTTGTTGAGTAGCGGATTTCGTCTATCAGAATTCACACGAGGTAAGTCTATATGCAAATAAATGTATTTGAAATGGTTTATTTATGCTTATATGTTATTGAACAAGGATGAATGGCTTTATGCATTGAATATGAGACATATGAGAAAGTATCGACAAAGTTCTGACATCAGAAAAGTACTTGATTTTATGTAAGACCACGTCTGGGATGTTGGCATCGTACTTGATTTCGTGTAAGACTTTTTCTGGGATAGTGGCATCGATATTTAATTACATGTAAGAGCACGTCTAGGATGTTGGCATTGTACTAGCTTTCTGAGTTATCCATGTATTCTTATGATTCTGAACAGTTTAATGGGCATTCCGAGAAATGAATGATAATATGAAATGTGTATCCGATTTAGGTACGTTTGAAGTTGTATATCATATTTGATGTTGAAAGGTAAGTATATGTATCTTTATGATAAAGTGAGTATATGTGACAAAAGTATAAGAAAATATACATTATGTGCAAATCAATAAAGAATATTTAAAATGTATTTGAGCTATGTGTTTTTTGATAGCATGTGGTTAAAGATTATATGTATATTATAATGCTTATATGTTTATATTGTTAAGTTTATTTGTATATGGCTTACTGAGCTTTTGGAAAGCTAACTTTGTGTGTGTTTGCATTGTTTTATAGATATTGTAGCTATCGGGAGCTTGGGGATCATCGAGGATCGTCACCACACTATCGAACTATATTTTGGTACCTTTTGAAAATGTATATATTGAAGTATGGCATGTATAGGCTAGAGGTAGTTGAATATGTTTTGTAAAGTGTATGTTTAGCCATGTGATATGGCTTAATTATGGTTGAACTTATGGTTTGATTTTGGTATATGATATGTGATGCAATAGTGGTATGTTTGATGTGTTCATGAATAGCCAATGAAATTGGTCAAATTGGTAAGTTTTTGAATTGTGCTTATTTGGAGAAAAGGTAAGAAAATGACATGGGATTAAATGATGGATATTAAGGTTATAAATAATATGTTTTGGTATGTATTTGGCTTATGAAATGATATGATTTGGTATGTGTTTCAAGCATGAAATATGTTGATAATGAATTGGTATAAATGGTGTATATTTTGTTTGTGAAATGGTTAGGAATTCGGTATAAAATGATGTGGTTTTGATGCTTGTAAGGAGGACCCTTTATGGATGGCAATTTGGCCTTCCAAATGGCCTATTTTTGCCCACACGGCCAGGGACATGGGCATGTGCCTCAGCCGTGCTGCTCGAGGGCCATTTTGAATTGAGCATGAGCAGACCACACGAACACACGCACGGGCGTGTGCTAGGCCATGTCGCCAAGTCAGTTTCGACCACAGGCTAGGCACACGGATGTGTGATTGGCCGTGTGATCCAAGCCAGTAGCGTCCCTAATTTTCACCCGGCCTGGCACACGGACGTGTCTTGTGGCCGTATGGACAAGTCAGTATGTAGGCGTGTCTAAAGCCGTGTGAGGCACACGGCCTATTCACACGGGCATGTGACTTGTATAAATTTGAAAAATATTTAAGTTTTAAAAAATTTTGAATGAGCTCGGTTTAGTCTCGACCCCTTTCTAAAGCATGTTTAAGGTCTCTTTGACCTATGTAAGAGACTTTGTAATGATTATATGATTATGTGTGAATGATATTTGGGAATTATTTGTGAAATGTTCTGATTTGTCCGGTAACGCCTTTAACCCTAGTCCAGTGATGGATACGGGTTAGGGGTGTTACAATTTTATCATATTATCATCAAATAGACATCAAAATGACCATAGTAATAGTCTCAAACATCAAAAATATGTTCAAATGATAATCGAGATAATATGATTCAATTCTCAAAATCCTAAGAGTAATTAAGCTATGGAACTTCCAAAATATCATGACGAATATCATTAAAAGTCTACCTCATTGCCTTATTCCCAAAACATAAACAAATAACAATAACACCTACGAAATACCAAAAAAGGACTTACTTGGATCACCCCTTGCAACTACATTGCTTACACTGGCACTCAATTACTCTGCAAGGGTTTTAAGACAGGATTGGGTAAGCTTAATAAGCTTAGTGAATGCTCAGAATAACCACAATGTACACACAATATCAAAGGTTAAACAAGAGAATACTACAACAAGTTCACAACCATATTCTAATCAAATCAAAATATCTTATTCACGTTTCATTAAATCATAAAACTAACATATACTCCTACATGCAATTACACTCGACTCACTTATATATAATTCATTTAAAAATAATTAATCAAGACTAAACAATGTATACATGCTTTACTAACCCACAAGTTTAGCTGATATATTCACATGAATTTTGTAATAGCCCATTTTCAGTGAAATCAACATAGTAGTTTCAGGACCATAAATTTGATGAGTAAATTATCATTTTAGCATTATTTTAATGTCTATGGGATATTAATAGGGTCGTATTAAAATTCCATAAAGAAATTTTAATGTTTGCATGGTTAATTAAGTGAAAAAGACTAAATCGCAAAAAATATAAAAGTAGATTTCCAATAGATAGAAGGGTTAAAAGGCTATGGAAAGGAAACCAAATGGACTTAAATGGTAATTATACTATTCATAATGTTAGTGGACAAAGATGGGCATGAATTTGGTGTTTTATTTAATTAAATAACAAGGCTACAATGGTAATTTGATAAATAAATCTTAATTAAACTACATAAATATAGTATCATCTTCTACAGTTGTTTCTTCCATCGATTTTTGAAGAGGAAAATAGCCATTTTTAGGGGTTTGAGGTTCGGCTAGCTTTGGTGTATGCATGTAAATGATTCCGAGCCCTATTTTTAATGATTTTTATGTTTTTGAGGTCGTTTTAGCTTAATCTAGCTAGCTTGGGGATTAATTTGTAAAACTATCAAAGATTGAGGGTTATGACATGCATGACTTTGTATAATTCTTGATGTTAAATGGTAGGTTATGGATCCTTGTTGATAAATAAACAAGTTTTGTAAAGTGATTTTGATTAAATTTACATATAGGGATTAATTTGTAAAAATAGTAAAAATTCATGTTAAATTTATGAAATGATGATTAATATGGGTTGGTTTAAGTCCTTAGAGAATTCGATTAGCTTGAATGGGGGACTAAAATGCTTAGATTTCAATTTATGAGCTTAAGGACTAAATTGTGAAAAGTTAAAATATTGGAGGCAAAATGGTAATTTTGCATAAATATGAATTGTGGACTAAATTGAATGCTAGAGGTATTAAATGGGTTGAAATTATCTATTTAGATCAAGATAGACCACATACAGATCTAGATCGGGGAAAAGCTAAAGCCTCAGATTAGTTCGACTTCATTTCTACGCCTCTAGTCATCGAGGTAAGTTTGTATGAACGATTGTTATTATTGTAACAACCCATTTTTCAGTGGTGTCAAAAATAGTGGTTTCGGGGCTACAAATCCGACTAGTAAGTTTGTAAATATTATTATTTAATATTTATGAGTTAAATATGGTTTTAAAAAGGTTTTTGATAGGGTAATTTATGTTATATAAATGATTAATTAAGTTCAAGTGGTAAACCATAAAGTCAAGTTATTTTAAAAAAATGAGGTATCGTGACCTTGTTTCTATAAACCAAGCCTTAAATAAAGAGGCTATTTAATGGACCAAATGAGACTCTTCAAATTAGAACGTTTTTGGAGTCCTAAACCATCATCATGATGCCATGTAAGAGGATGTTACACAAGCTTTTATAATTTGGTTTCAAGGGAGCTGAAGGGGCATCAATTAAACACATTAAGGATACATTAAATCTTTATTAAGGAGATTTGGCATGCCTTTTCAACTACACCAGATTCTAATGAAGAGACATGACTCATTGGCTTCCCTACATGAGTTTAAAATGAAACTAATACTTGTAATAACCTTACTTAATTGCTGAAGATGAAAGGTCTCACATAGGCATTGGAATAGTCACAATACTCCTATAAATAGCTTGTAAGAGGACATTGTTTGGAAGACTATGATAAATGAATTTTTTTAGTTATTGCTCGAATTCTATCTCATTGTTCTTGAAAAAACTTACTTGGACTTATCAAGGTTCTCCTTATGGTGTCAAACCTTTTTTTTTCTTTTGAACTTATCACTTCTTTTATTTCTTTGTTCTAAAGTATGGCGTTCTAATATACTGTTGGTTCCTATTTTCTGAATAGCAGGTCACAATTTTCTTCTTCTTCTTCAAAGACTTGTTTGTTATTTCAATTTATAGAAATCAGGTCACGATCTCTCATATCGTTGCTTCATTTCTAAGTGTTTGATTCGTAAAAGTCATCCATCCAACCTACTTTTAGTCATTTTCATCTACCAAGTTTCCACTATTCACAATTTCACCTTGAATGCTAAATCGAGACGATACAGAATTAGACAATCAGGAAAACTAGCGTATTGTAATCAAACTCATGGTTACGAGCATGCATCATTTGGTATCAAAGTTACGATAATCTAATCCATGTATCGTATTGGAAGTTTCGAAATATTTAAAAAATTTGAAATATTAAAAAAATTTGAAAAAAAATATGAAGAGAAATTTCATTAGAAAAATTGAAGTTGAAAAAAAAATGAAGAAAAAAAAACTGATTCATATCTTGGAGTATATAATATATTTTTCGACAAGTTGTCGCACTAATGAAATCTTTCGATTAAAAGAAATCTTTCGATCAAAATTTTTTTTAACCTTTTCCTTTCCTTTTTGGACCTATACTACCACATATCAACCTTTTGTTGCTAACCGACTATTGCAAGTGTTCTTTGTTCAAGTCCGAACTAGTTTGATCCAGAACTTGAGAGGAAAACGGCACGAGTGGTGAGATTAAAAGAGTGAGAAAAAGCCAAATTGAGTGCAAACATGAGTGGAGTGAACAAAAATAATTTTTCTTTGTGAGAGAAATTCGTGAGGTTCATATTGGTAAGGTATTCATCTTCTATTTTAAATTCTTTTGTTTTTCAATCTTTTCAATAAATCATGTTTCAAGAAGAGCTTTCAAATTCTGAACATCTTTTCAATAAATCATGTTTCAAGAAGAGTTTTCAGATTCTGAACATCTTTTCAATAAATCATGTTTTAAGAAGAGCATTCAGATTCTAAACTTCAAGATTTTATAAAAGAAATGCGTAGAATCATGCTATCTGAATTTGAACAATTGTATAAAAAAATTGATCGTGTGGAAGGAAGATCATCAAAGGAGTCTTTTGTGCAAAAAAACCGAAAAGATTCATTTAGGAGAAAGCCATGTCTTGATTCCTATTCTCCAAGAAATTCAAGTCGAAATAACTAGAATCGCAAGATTGAAGTTTTTCGAGGTAACAAACATGAAGATATGAGTATCTCTTCAAGTGCATCAACGTATTCATCCATGGAGTTTCAATCACGAAGAGAAGATCGTGTTTCATGTGTAAAACATTCCGCTTGTGACCAAAGAAACTCTACTCATTTTGATTCTTTCATTTCAACCCCATCTTGTAAAGAAAGTATGAGGCCAAAGGAAATTGCGAGAAAAGAAAAACAAGAGTTGATAATGAGAGAAAACTAAAAGAATTTGAGAGAAGAAAAATAGAAATGAGAGAAAAAAATTGAAAAAGAAAAAGAGGGTGAAAGAAAGAAAACAGAGATTGAGATTGAAAAGGATCATGAGCAAGAAATGAAAAATGAAAGAGAGATTAAGATTGAAGAAATAAATAAAAGTGTGAGTGGATCGAGTGACGTTGTTGGAAAAGAAATAGAAATTAAAAAGGAAATGAGTGAAAAAGAAAGGAGTGTTTTTACTAACCAACATGTGAGTTGTCATCGTATTGTTTCTTCATTTCAGGTTTCTAAAGATCCATTTGACGAGTTTCAACTGATCAATAAAGGTAAGATCAAAAATGACATTAATCCACTAGTGCTTAAAGGTAAGCAAGGTTAGGAATCTTTAGCAATTGAATCACGACAATCTAATTTGAATGTTGTTGATAAAATTATCTGTAACTTAGTTTTGAAAAGATCTCTGCACATTGTTTTAGTTAATTGTCATTCTTTGACCGTCATTCTTTAATTGTTGTTGATGATTTTGTCTCAAGTAGTGTCATGAAGAGTTTTTTCTCATGATGTGTATTGTGTTCATAAGTCTATTTATGTCATTGGATTAAATTGATGTATACAAAATTTGATCGTGTGTGATAAAGAATTTTCATGTAAAAAGCTTAATTTGTTTGATTGTGATGGTTATGTGAATTCTTTAAATCTTTGTGCGAAATCTTCATGTAAGTGCATGCCTATTCGGATGAAATTTGAGAGGTTTGGTTGTTTGAATGTGTGTATGCTTAAATTCTCTTTGTTTAGCATGCGTGAATTATTGGTGAAAAAAAACATTTGCTGCATTTTGAAGCGAGTGATCAAAATCGTGTGTTTAAACATGGAGCTTGTTATTTTGAATCATTATTAAGAGAAATCAAGCATCATAATTTTTATTTGAATAAATGTGTGAACAATTTTTGCTTGTTTGATGTTTTATCTTTAAATATGAAAACAAAGTATTTGAACTGTGATGAGTTGCAAATGCAAAATCAAACTTTCAATCCCAGAGATTGTGAATCTATATGTTCAGGGGATTCGAGCTAGAATTTTGATTTCCAAGATTATAAATTTTGAATGCTTTGTGATTCTTCTTTGTTGCCATCGATGAAACTTTTGATACATTCTGAAAAGGTAAGACCAACTTATATTTTTGATCCCGTCATTAGTTTATGTGTTCCATTTTTTAATAGGATTCCAGAAAGTTATTTTGTGCTTATAATTCACAGTATCACTAATTTGTTTCATTCTCGTGTATGTGACAATTTGAAATGGTACCCTCATAAGAAGGGAGGGTATGCAAATAAACCTTGTTTCTTTTCGAACCATGTGTGATTCTCAGGTTTTTGGAAGCGACTTTATCAAGTTCATAAATAAAGGGGTTTGTGATCTTGAAAGGTTTTTTACAAACAAATGGCCCGATTGAGGACAGTTCGTTTTGAAAACCGAGGGGATGATACATGCACGAGAACGATTGAAGTGCACTCCAGCACATTAAGTAGACCAAACTCCAAGCTACCCGTTTAAAGAGAGGACCCAATTGAAATTCCCATCAGGCCTATAACGCGTGCTAGATCCAAGAAGCTTAAAGAGGCGATAATGGGCCTAATTCAGCAAGTTTTGGCTGAGCATGAGATGTCTAACCCTTATTGGACCCAAAATAATGTTCCAATCCCATGCAATGTTTTGCATGTGGTTGTTTGTTTAGTTTAATTAATTCTACCGTTTTTAATTATGTCTTGATTAGTAAGTGTTTGCATCTTTTCATTATGACATGCATTATGTGTTTTGCATTAAATAAAGCCATGCATTATGTAGCTCTCGTGTTAGTTAAAGTTTGCATTATTAAATCAAGTCATGCATTAAGTAACTCATTTGTTCATTTAGTTTAAGTGTGTGAAATGTGTTTAATTTGGTTGTTACTTTTAATGCATAGTATGATAATTATCATTATAAATATGGTGTTAATAAAGTATGATTTAAGTTGCATGTTCATTTAATTCGTGTGCATGAATTTTATTAAATATGTTGTTTTTATGAATGTTTTAAGTTATTGTTTAATGCTTAAATATCTATTTCATAGGTGACTTTTCATTTGATTAAAGACTTTTCAAGTTGAACAGTTTCAAAGCTTTTTAAAGAACATTATGGGGGCTGTTTAATGGACCAAAGGAGACTCTTCAAGTTAGAACGTTTTTGGAGTCTTAACCTTCATCATGATGCCATTTAAGAGGATGTTATACAAGCTTTTATAATTTGGTTTCAAGGGAGCTGAAGGGACATCAATTAAACACATTAAGGATACATTAAGTCTTCACTAAGGAGATTTGGCATGCCTTTTCAACTACACCAGATTCCAATGAAGAGACATGACTCATTGGCTTCCCTACATGAGTTTAAAAATAAAATTAATACTTGTAATAACCTTACTTAATTGCTAAAGATGAAAGGTCTCACATAGGCATTGGAATAGTCACAATATTACTTATAAATAGTTTATAAGAGGACATTGTTTGGAAGACTATGATAAATGTATTTTTTAGTTATTGCTCGAATTCTATCTCATTGTTCTTGAAATAACTTGGACTTATCAAGGTTCTCCTTGTGGCGTCAAGCATTTTTTTTTCTTTTGAACTTATCACTTCCTTTCTTTCTTTGTTTTGAAGTGTGGCATTCTAATATAATGTTGGTTCCTATTTTGCTAAATAGTGGGTCAAAGTTTACGTCTTCTTCTTCAAAGACTTGTTTGTTATTTCACTTTATAGAAATATGGTCACGATCTCTCATATTGTTGGTTCATTTCTAAGTGTTTGATTCGTACAAGTTATCCATCGAACCTACTTTTAGTCATTTTCATCTACCAAGTTTCCATTATTCACAATTTTACCTTAAATGCTAAATCGAGATGATACAAAATTAGACAATCAGGAAAACTAGTTTATTGTAATCAAACTCACAATTACGAACATGCATCACTAAGGGTAGGGTTAAATAAAAATAAACAAAAAAAATTACAAGAGGGAAGACTCAAACCCCCAATCTCAAACACATAAACAGAACACTTAACCACAGATACAGAGACTCAATTATTGACAAAGTTTATCAAACTATTACTCAAAATTTTGGGCGTTACAGAACGTTTTGTCACCATTTCATGTGTCCATCATATAAAAGTAATGTATTTTTTTTAGGAATATTTATAATACAAATACATGAGTATCTTTTTTCATTTTTGTACATGATTTATATGTAAAACATTTAAATATTTCCTTCAATATATATATATTCTCAATCTAAAATAATAATACTATGTTCTACAATATTTTGCATCACAAGGAGGTGCAACATTAGCTATTCAAGAGATTTACAATTTGATGTAATACCTTAATGAATACATAACTTGTTTTAAATAATATGCAATTTTACAATTCTTTTCAACATGGATGATAAAAATTTTGGATCCTTAAAAACTTTATTTATTCATATATAAAAAATGTATACTTGTATAAAGAATAAGTATAAATAAAATTTATGATAAACATAACAAAGAATAAATTCATGTTACTACTCAATCACTTTACCAAACATGCAGTTAGATAATTTTTTATATACCATAACGCAATAAAATACAAAATAATATAAAGTCATAATCAAATATTAAAGTTGCACTATAAGGGTTTAAAATTATAATTTTCTATCCTCTTCCTCTTATAGCATAATTTCAATTCAAATTTTATTATCATGCATTATGGAGTAATTTTTTTTATAATATTTTGAAAATTTAATGTTTTAGACATCCTACAAGCACATACATTATGCATTCATATTAATCATAATGTTTATTAGCATCATATTTTTTTTTTAGCCTTATGCTTTTCAACAACTAGTATGTCAATATAAATTGTAACAATTGATAGTTTCATTATCATTCCTTTTATTTTATATCCACTATTACATTTACTTTTGAAAGTGCCTAAACCAAAGAGATGTTTATAATGTCATTAACTCAACAAAAGAAATATAATTTCTATAAAATTATGTACAATATTCACTTTAGGAAATATGTCAAATTTTCCAAATTGACTTCAATGATCAAAAGTGATAAATCAAATGTGTCAAATAATATTTGAGTATCACATAAATATTTTTATTCTCTTTGAAGGACTATTTGGAAAAATTTAGTGATTCTCTTATTTAAATTTATCATTCCACTTTATAGGAGAGAAAAAAATATTATAATCATTATAGTTATAGTGATTATTATACTCATACTAGCCATCAAAAACCATGCTCATAACCATAGTTATAACTTTATCCTTTTTAAGATTGATCATGTAACGCTCCATTCACTTCAAGGAGTACAACATATCTAATCATAATTATTTTCCATTATCATAATTTTCTTTCAAAACTAATTCATAGTTTTAAAGAATCTTTTACCTGCTTTCTTAGTGAGGCTATAGTAAAAAATTCATGATTAATATCATTAGATAGTACTCAAGCATGTATAAATTTGAACTCAGGTAAACTACTAAAATAGACATTTTTGCTTATCTTAGGTTACATTTTAGTCACTTATGTTTGTGTAACACCCCAAAAACTAGGTTAGAAGAAATAGGGTTTTGGAAACCAAGTATGGTCATTCTTCGATATTGAGTTTAAATTTTGGAATTTAATGACAAGGAAATTGATCTTGTTCAGTAGTTAGGTGTTCTAGTCATGTGTGAGAAGTTTTGGGTTCAAACTCTATTCCTTGAAATTTTGTTATTTTTATCAAACCCTTACTCTTGATCACCTAGCATAAGTTCTATTTTTGATAAACTAATGATAAGAATAAGCCTACTGGTTCAATGGTTAAGCGTTTTGCATACTCTTCGGTCTTGGCTTCAAGTCTCGGCAAAAGCTAGGGAGATGTTTTTATTGAACTGTCTTGTGGGGTAGTTTATTTTAGTTAATTAGAATTTACCAAAACAAAAACTCCCTTTTTGTTTCACATTGTTTTATTTTTTTCTAACGTTACGCTTTTGTTTTCTTCTTTATTGATTCGATTTCACCGTTTCAAGTTCCTTTCTTTTTGTGTCATGTTACGTTTTATTGATTCTGTACAGGGTCTAATTTCTCCATTTTAGTTCAATTCGTTGGCCGGTAAGTTTGATTTAAATTTCTGGTGTCAAAAGTTCTTCAACATAATTGCAATTTTGGAATGTTAGTTTTTAGTGATTAGACTGCGAATTAATCATTTTGTTGGGCAATTGCTTGTCATTTAGGGATGATAATTCATCCTTGTTGCTCTTGCATCGAGTCCGTGTCAAGTGGGTGCCGAAACCTTCTTTTTTTGCATTTTCAATTGTCAAAAAATGGGACTGTCAACGCCACACAGCTAGGGACATGGACGTGTGCCCAGGCCATGTGAGCCACAAAAGTAAGGACATGGGCATGTGTCCAGGCCGTATAACTCACTGTTTACACATTAGAACCACACGACCAGGAACATAGGCATGTACCCAGGCTATGTGAGCCACACGGGCAAGGACATGGGCATGTGTCCAGGCTATGTGGCATATGAATAGGATCCAAATCTTATTTTTGAGGCCGTGAGTGTTGCTCAACATGAGCACTGACCTCCACAATGTATTTATGATCTCAATTTGATCGTAAGAGAACTATCTGATGCTCTAAGACTGATATATGGACGATATATGCGATATCTGAACTTGTTAGATTAATGATGAACAACTTGTGATTTGTACGTATATATGTTATGTTTGAACCTAAGTGAGTAGGATCCATCAAAACGTAATGTTCTATTACCTATGTGTGCAAATTATCAGGTACGACCTATATTCTGTTAAGTTTGTTGGTACGCCTCTGCGTTGCTGTGTTGATGAAGAATATGTGATATATGAACATGTTAGACTGATTGTTACTGGTTCTGATTTATAACCGTGCATATGACTTCATGGCAAATCACATATGGTTCGTTAAGGTTTGATAAGTTTGTTTTTAAAAAAATGGACCCCAATATTTAATAATTATGTTATTGAGAGATAGCATGACTTACATGCTCATTACTCTGATTTTGCATTAGCATGCTCTAACACATTGCATGGAACTTGGGTTGAAGTAAAAGGAGGAAGTTTCTGCAGTTTAATGATTTGCACGATTTGGTGGTTTATCCATACTTCTGTTCCGACAGTTCGACTGTACTATAGTGGCTTGACAACATATATTTAATTGGTAGTTTAACTGTATATTGATAAGCCATCATTGCCAGGCAAACCTAGGGTGGCGGGTCATCGTTGTTGGGCAACCCAGGATGACTTTATTGGTGTATTTTGGATGGATGAGTTCGGGGGAGAACTCTATTTTAGTCTATATCGGAGTTTGGGACGATTGTTTCTGATAAATTTGCATTTTGATCTGTTTGAAAACACTACATCTGCATAAACATACATGTTCTGTTCTACTATGCTCCGTTTTGTTATGTTCTGCTCTGTTCCGTTCTGTTCAGTATTGCTCTGCTCTGTTCCATCTTGTTTTGTTCTGCTCTATTTGTTTCTGTTCTGTTTTTCTTTGTTCTACTGTACTACCTCTGTTGAAACCTCTATGATACTTTAGATCTGTTCAGTACTGGTTATACAATTGTTAGTGTTACTATGATTTATATATTACGTTCTATTTATTTGTATTTGAGTTTGGTTATACATGTGCTTGGTGACTTACCCTTTTCTTACTTTTATCTGTCAAGAAGACATTTGATTTAGGATCGGACACCTGCGAAAGCTTAGATTGTTTTGCACTAAGATAATTACAATTTGATCCTTTAGATTTGTAATCTATTTTGGACTTGTCTTATTTTTCTTTTTATAATCTCGCCCATATCTGCTGAGTCTAAAACGAAACTACAAAATCATCTAAATCGACTAAAATGAATTCCTAATTTTCAAAGTTAAAACTTTGAAAAGAAGTACGTTTTTACTACGTTGGTGTAACTCATTCAGATTCAACTTAAACTTCTGGAATGGGTTTGGGGTGTTACAGTTTGAAATGTTACATTTTAGCCACTTACGTTAATATGTTGTAACATTTTAGTCACTAAGTCGTTTAATTGCCATTAATGGTATAACGGTAAGCTGATATAGCACGTTAAATCATCATTTCAAACAAAAATTTTAAATTAAATTAAATAATTAATCCTCATATTTTTTCGTTTTAAGCAATTTAAATTTTTTCTTTTATGTTTTTTCTTAACTTTCTTTTTTTATCTTTATTTTTCATTTCATTCTACTTCTCCTCTGTTCTCTCCTCCCTTCTCCATTTTTATTTTCTACATAATTAATTCAAAGAAATGTGATTTCAAACATGGGACATCTGCAAAGTTATTTTGCTTGAATGATCTAATAATTAATTCAAAAAATTGAGATTTCGAACATGAGCCATTTGCAAATTAAGTCAAACAGTCAACTAAAGGTTACTTGTTAACGTGTAGCATTTAACCGTATGATGAATTTAAGGGCCTAGTTGCACGAAAATCATTTGAGGCAACTCTTGAAACCCCCATTGGAATATGAGAAAGGGATAAAGGAACATAAGAGAAAAAAAACATAAGAGATGAAGAAGGGAGTAAAACAAAAAAAGTAAAAGAAAATGGAAAATAAAATAAATAGTTAAAAAGAACATAAAAAAAATTAAATTGCTTAAAATGAAAAAAAATATAAGGACTAAATGTATAGTTTAACCTAAATTTTTTACTTGAAATTATAATTTAAGGTGCCATGTCAGTTTATCGTTACACCGTTAACGACAATTAACGACTCAGTAACTAAAATGTTACAACATAATAACGTAAGTGACTAAAACGTAACATTTCAAACATAAATAACTAAAATGTAACCTAAAAAAAAAGTGACTATTTTGATAGTTTATCCTTTAAACTCCAAACTAATCATTGCATATAATACACATTTACAATAGATAAGATGTAAGAACAATTATACATTTCAATCAAAATTAAAGCTTACAATTATACATTTCACTCAAAATTAAAGCTTAATCAATCAATTCTATAAAAATAACAAAAGAAAAAACATATACCTCTACATAGAAAACCCAACAATTAAACTCAAAAAAGAGATTGATAAATCTATAGAGATGCAAATAAAGAATTATATAAATTTAACTTCTTAATAGAAATCGACTTAAATTTTAAAAAAAAAATTGATTAGACTTAAGTAATTGTGGATGAGAAGTAGAGACTAAGCATTCTTTGTAGTAAAGAAAAAGTAATCATCCCCAAGAAAATCTTAAGTAGCCACTCATAATTTTTTATCCAAACAATTAAATTTCAATGCTTTAAAGTCCAACAAAATTTTGACGCAAACTAAGAACCTATCACTCTTGAATAAAATCGTGTCAATGACGTATTATAAAACTAAAAGAAATATAACAAGAAGAAGAGAAAAGGATAGACACAAAAGCAAAGCTAATTCTACTTTTCTTGGGATTGGGATATCTAAAAAACCTATACACGCCTTCTATTTATAAAGCCTCAACCACCATATGTTACAAAACTCTAATAAATAAAATTAAAGTACCCTAAAATTTTTAGGGTTTACAAGTCACAATAAAATAAATTTTTAAAGGTTATGAGAGCTATATAGACATCCATTTTACAACAAAATACAAATGTCTTTTTAAAGTAAATACAAATAATGTTAATTTTCATTCTCTTTTTTAACTCAAAAATATGAAAAAAAGTTATGTTCAACAAAACATAACACGAAAACATTGACTAAAGTTGATCAGATATACAAGTGTTACGTTTTGTTCTTAGACATTTTTACATGTCCATACTGGTAAACATAACCCATACCAGATAAGCCGGTTTCATAAATTTATGCCAACCCAGTCCCCACCGAATTCACATCTTAGTATTAGTTTTATTTTTATTTAAATTTAATTATAAAAAATTTTAAAATTAATTTGAATAGTAAACCAGACTTTTCATCCAAATCAACCTCTAATTGTAGATTATTAAAAAGAAAAAATCTTACATTACCCTTGGAAATATAATATTATTACGGTGCATCTATATATTAACTGAAGAAAAAGAACAGAAAATAACTTCAATTGTAGCTCTCTTTGTTCTTACAACTTTGTACAACATGCCATCAGTAAAATGAGATTTTTCTAAAATAAAATACGGAAATAGTTCACAAATTAGCTTAAGTTCAAAGTTGAGTATATAGATATATATACCTGCTCAAATTTTGCACAAAATGAAAATTGACAATCCGTGCATAATATTGCAGAATATTACATTTGCTGCAATTTGGGGGTAAGAATCGAACCTTGATCGCGCGATAAATTTCATTGGCAATTCGCCCTCCGAAAACTCCAAATATATTTCCTTGCAAGGATCATGCCAGATCTATCATTTTATACACTAATTAGCTTATAATGATCAGCAATCCGATTTTTATGAAAAATTACCTGCTTCAAGCCTCTCCGGTGAGATTTTTCGTGGCAGATGACGACTCAGGGCTGTAATTCCAAAGCTCTTTCAGCTCTCCTCTCACCAAACCTAATATAACCGTAACACCTGCAAAACCAGAGAAGAAAGCATGAGCAATGGAGAAAGGGGAAAATGACTCAAATTGAGAAAGCATATGAAATCCTTTTACTGTCCGGACCGTCCAGGTGGAATCAAAAGCTTTGTTACCTAGTGTACAAGGAACAAGATAGAGGAGTGCCGGTTGACCCTGTCCATTCATTAGATATAACCCTAGGTATGTAAACAAGAGGCCTGCAATATGTGGAAATTGAAACAATTAAATATCTTTCACTACAGCTTCATAATAGTTATTTCACTGCTTTCCAACTTGGCTTTTAGTGGAGTCTCAACCAAACTAATACGAGAAAAAAACCTCAGATCATCATTCATTTTTACAAATCAAATATCAAGGTTTTGGTACTTACATGCAATCAAACATATTATGCTCAAAAACCTAGACAGCATGTAAAACAATTCAATATTCAATTTGTTTCTCAAGATGAAGAACGGTATTTTAAAATCTAGAACCGAAAGGCAATATTACAAGTGTGTGTGTGGGGGGGGGGGTTAACGATGATAGACTCATTTCCCTTCAAGAGGAAATTTCAACAGCAAAGATCTTACTTATTCCTGTAATATCAACCTCAAAGAATAAAGCAGGTGATTCCATAGGAAATTCAAGTCCGGGTCTCAGTTCAGTGCCAATTTGAAACAGACAAAGGTAAAACAGATTATTTGAGATCAAAGAACTTAAATCTCAGGTAAAACATCATCAAAATCATTCCTGAGTTAAATAAACATTTGTAGGGGAGTTAGACTAGGAACAAAAATTGCAAAGATAGAAACATCAATCAACTGAAGTCACATAGTAAGCCTGATGAAAACAGTTATATTTCATAGACAATACGTTATCCTCACTAGGTGGGTAAATATAGCTTTGTTTGATAGAGAGGAAAGGAAAATTGGAAAGATGAAAAATTGAAAGGATAGAAAGATAGAAAAAAGGAAAATATAATTTTTCTTTGCATAGGTGTGTTTGGTAGGAAGGATGGAAAATATAATTTTCTTTCCATCCATTACTTGGTAGAGTTGAAAAATAAAGGGAAAAAAAACATTTGAAATTTTGAACTAACATACACCTATCTCTCATTTTCTCTCCTCTCAGCATTTTAATTTGGAAGGATCGATTTTTATACATTAGGATAGAAAATGATCATCCCTCCTGATCATCCCTCCTATTTTCTTTCCTCACTTATCTTTTCTATTATGCACACTCCAAATTTATTTTCTTTCCACTTTTCAACTCCCTCCCATATCTCCACTTTTTCATCCAACCAAACACACCCCAAGTCTTATGACACAGTTAGGAAAAGAATATAACTATATATACTATGTCAATCCAACTGTTCCTTTTGCTTGAAGTTCCCATATCCAATAATATTTGGACATGGGTGTTGGGATATGGCCCTCCAAAGACCCTCCGAACACATCGAAAACCTTGGAAAAGATTTAACATACTTGTATCTAACTCTCACATCCATGTTAGAGTAACACAGTACGCATATATAAATAGCGTATGTATTAACAAAATTATGATGCATGAACACTCACCAAATCCATAGCCAATTATCAACCACAGAAAGTATCCATTGGCAAGATGCTTCTTGCATGCTTTATCGTATCTGAGACAACCAAACAGGGAAAATAATCATAAACCCATAAACAATGAAAAGATTAAAACCCTTAGGGTGCATTCGGTTGAGGAATTTGTAAGAGGGATTCCATTTGTATCAAGGTTTTCAGAATTCTAAGAATGAATTTACTTGTTTGGGTAAATATATCAAGGAATTTCAAATTTTGTAATTAATTTCAAGAGGAAATTATAGCTCAAATTCTTTCATCAAATTCCACCTGAATAGGTGGTTTTTTGAAATTCTAATAATTTTGTTTGATTTAATACACATTGTTCCACTATAAGATAAAAAGCTTAAACTTCAAAATTATTGCTTTTATTAATTATAATATGTACTTTTTAAAGTTTATTTTATTAAAACTATTTATAATTTTTTATTAATATAATGATATCCATATTAAATTTTTTATATTATTTATTTTTAATATAATTATTCTTCTTTTATAATTATTTTTTAATTTGTAAAATTCCAATAACCTAATTTTCTTTTTAAAAATCGATTTTTTATCCAAACAAGCAATTACAAATCCTAGCATTTTGAATTGATAAATTCCAAAATGCTAGCATTTTAAAAATCTCAAAGATTTTAAAATTCTTCATCCAAACACACTCTTAATAAACAATGGCTTAAGTCAAAGGACCAGTATGCAATATTAACATTAAAACTCAAAATTGACACTAAAAACAGTTCAAATGCTGACTGAAACAGCTTGACAACACCTAGTTCAGTGACCGCTATCAAACCACTTATTTGCATCTTGGTATCAGTGATGAAAGCTAACAAAATAAAGGAAAAGAGTACCTAAAAGCAAATGCAACGAGCAAACCAGGAAAGAGAATGTCACCGAATCCAATCATATCATAACCACCCCATGGATCAAAAGCTCTCGGAACTCTCAAAAGCATGGGAATTGATTCTCCACCACTATTGTCACCTCGAGCAACCTATTAACAGGAGCAAAATGTCAGAGATCAAAAGCTCATCCTTGAACAGTCACCTTGTTTTTAGTTTGACCAGATGTAGGGCCACCTGGGTTTATGGGTGCTTGCCATATGCCAAAACCACTTCTATTGAAGTGGAATTGCAGGTAAGAAGTAAGATTTTACAGTAAGTATAAACTAGTGTGGTGTGTAGTATATATACATATATGTGTGTGAATATTTATGCAAGCATATAAATACACGGCTGGATTGACCAACTAACCAAATCAGTTTACATAAGAAGTAACTCCTCAAAAACATTGGCATCTAAAATGCTACTGATTCCTTTATGCGGTATCAAAGCCTCTTTGAACTAGTGGTTTAGAGCTTAAAATAATAAACAAATTCAATACAAGCACGTGACGGACCAGATTGACTTACATTTTATTGGACTTATTCACAAGGATGTTTGAGTTTAAAAACTTATTCTCAGCCCTAAACCAAATAACATAGGCTAGCTAGTTATTTGACAGGAAAGATTGAGACAAATCTATGATTGACAACATGATTTCTGATGAGAGATGTTCTCTATTACACAAAACAGAAAGAAACCAGAGAACATAATCACCAAAAAAGGAAGAGGTTATTACCAGGTTAAAAGAAAAATACAATAAAATCAATTTTGTAACTCCAATAAGGCGCCCTAAAAAGTAATCTTAAGAGTAAGAACCGTGCATATTTTGTAATCTAGAAATCATTTCTTTTAAGTCAACGTAAGAAGCATGAGAAAAATCATAGATTCAACCAAACCAAGGAATCATCCTTCGTTCCATCAGAATATATTTGATTGTGTAATTATTATTTATGTCCATAAGAATTACTGCACTGGCTAATCACAAGGAAATCAAGGGACCATGCTTTTCCATATAAACAAATTTTTACGAAAGATGGTATTGAATTGAGTAATGAGAAAGGTGCTGCTGCTCCATTAGATGCAAAGATTCAATACTTTCAATGGAGTCAAAGCAAAAGATTAGTCAATTACTTTACAACAATTAACACAAAGCATATTAATTTCAGTTCAACAACCAAAAGGGTAAAGACTTACTACAATCATCACACTCTGATGGAATATAAGTGGCGATAGGAAGACCCAGAAGATGTCATAAACAAATGCACAACAGAGAAGCACTGTAGCAACCTGGTTCATGAAGAACTATTAGGCCATGAAGTAAAATATATTTTATAAATACATGATAAAGAAACCATTCTACCTTGATATTAGGTAGTCGAGCCAACTGTAAGACTGTTATCATCAAACAGATCCCCTTTCGAACAAAATATATATCAAGGTCATCAACAAATGCAAAGAAAAAGGCATCAGAACAATGTTGGAAAAGTTAATACTAACCTCAAGCTACTCAAAACAACAGAGAAATAAGTAGGTGAAAAATGGATATCATTGGAATTCAAATATGAGATACTAGATAACATTTCCTTTAAACCAGATTATGGCTACCTACCTAAGTCAGTAATTTAAAGTCCACTGCATTCCAGTACCGTTTAGATCTGATTCTAAACATCCTTCTAACTCTGATTTTATGACCTGATTCTCAATCCTATTCCAAACCTTGTAATACATTTCTAATTTCCAATACTCTTAACATCATTCACCATAAAATTTAAATCTCAAAACCCTACTTGTTTCCCAGCAATAGAATCAGTTAATTGCCAAGTTGATAAAGCCATCTTTCTTGTCCTGAAATTGGCATCCACATATTCAACATATTATTAAGCAAAGATATTACACTAGAGAGAGTGCTAAATATTTGTATCTTAGAAAGTATGATCAATTCCCAAAACATCCATTACTGGAATGCAAAGTGGCGATGTGGAGAATTACAAGAATATCTTGGCCCACCCATGAATATGATTCTCGCCGATTGACAGCCCAGACAACAGCAAAACTCAAACAGCACAATGCAACCACAAATGAGACAATTGAAACCTCCCCAAAGAGGGGCAAATTCAGTGTCTTCTGCGGACAATTTCTGCATTTTCTGCTAGCACACTTAAATCAGAAACAAGAACAAAAAGATAATCTTGTAAAACAGCTACGTGACAGGTTTATAGCAAAGACAAGCAAATTTCGAGCATACCTCACTATAGGCGTCATAATGCAAGTATGCATTCCCTGGAAA
Organism: Gossypium hirsutum; assembly: GCF_007990345.1. Taxonomy (NCBI): domain Eukaryota; kingdom Viridiplantae; phylum Streptophyta; class Magnoliopsida; order Malvales; family Malvaceae; genus Gossypium; species Gossypium hirsutum. Next base: position 52,178,396 of record NC_053426.1, on the reverse strand, counting down.
AAGAAAAACCCTCAACAGATATACAAAAGATTTCCATAAGGGAATACATCACTACGACAAAAAAGAAAGTTTAAAAATGACAAAAGAAAAAGGGGGGGGGGAATAGCTTCTTCAACACTCTGTACATCACAGAAACTGGTGTTTCAACATAACATATTCAGAAGTACAGCAGTGAACAGCAACCCAGTTACACATTTCTAATCATTACTTGCATACTTTTAATATCCATTGTAATATATTAGGAGGTGCTAATATTTTCTATATCGCATTTCCATTTTGCAAACCACCGGCTATAAAAATGTTAAGAAAAAATGGAACACAGATAATAACATTAAATGTGTAGGCTGTTTTTGACATGCTCTGTCTAACCATTGGCAGATTTGAGCATACATCCAAATATACATAATAAATAACGCATAAAATTCAAACACAAAAGTAACTGTGTTACCTGAACACCACCAATGCAGAAGAGTACAATCAGCAACCAAACAAACCAAGCAGACATGAAAAGGTAGAGTAGCACCAGAAAAGTGGATGCCGTTATAACAAAAACCACAGCACCCTTTACACTAATATCAAGGATTTCCTTGTCATCATCATCGCCTGTTCCAGCATTAGGAGATTCCTAGTCAACAGCAGCAGAAAAAACATCACTTAAATTTCCTTTCAAGAATAAGATGTTATAATGACGGAATTAGAAAGAAAAGCAAGAATACAGATACACTATGAAAAGGGAGAGATATAAATGGAAATTGGTATGATTTCTTCGCATGACAAATCAAAGCAGTATAAAATAGTTGTCTGCTGATGATGCAGGAACAATCCCATATGCATTTTCCTAATTCCTTGCAAAGGACACTAACTCACTTAGATGCAATGTGCCAACATAAGAATTTTATTGAAAAATGAAGCAAACACCACACTACCCATCAAACTGGACTTTTAGATATATGACAAACAATATGGACGCTAATCATCTACCAGCTGATAAGATAATAGAAAAATATCTAGAAAGAAAAACAAAAAACTTAATTGTATACTGCCAACCAACCAGACCCACCATAAACTTTGAAAAGAAAGTAACAAAAATAACCATGTGAACAATACGAACTGATTAGAAGCACCAATCATCAAATGTCTTGAAAATTCAATTGCCATGAATGTCATTTATATGAAAATACTAATAGGTACTCAAAATTTTAGGAAAACCTAGACAATATGCTTTTCATCAGAACCAATTACTCCCAATATTATAGGTATCAACAAATATATATAAGACACGCATAAACAAAGACCTCAGCTATAATCTTCATAACAATTAACAGAGATAGAATATGGTAAACCTTAGATAATTCATTATAGCGTTCGTCAGAATTCTCAGAAGTGCCAAACTCTTGCCAAAGTGAAGCAGTAACAATCGTGCCAACAGCCATTGCCCACAAAAATATCACCGAGAAATCCACAATCGGACGAGTTGGTGCATATAATAAAAATTCCACTGCATTGGAAAACTAAAATGATTTAGTTTATATGAATCATTATATGAGAACAAACTTAAAAGATCAGAAAGAATGTATGCATCCAAGAGGTACATGTATATACACCAAAAGTAAAAGTAACATCCATTTACCAATGTGTTTCAATGTACCATTTCGGATTTTCATCAGTATGTTTAAAATAACTTTTGTTCACATATAACTTATTTTCAAGTTCTCTAATAAAATCAATGATGTCAAGGCGAGCACCTAGGCGCTAAGGCATAGCGCAAATGGCCATTACTGCCTCAGTCATCTCAAGGCGAGGCGACTTCAATCAGGTGAGCAGCTGGTGCAATTTCGGGCGCCTTTGTAGCAAAGCCAGGCGCAAAAAAAGCACAGTTCACTAAAGAGCCGTTCCATTCTCTTGTTTCTATATATTATAGTGGCTTTTAAAAGAAAACTATCATAAAATATAATAAATGACTTTTTTTAATTAATTATTGACCTAATTTTATTATATAAAAACCTAGTTAACTCCTAAAAGTTAAAACTTTTCAAGAGAAGATAAAGAAAATTTAGTGCTAGTTTCTGATGATGATATCTAATTTCGTACTAATGGTGCTTTATTTTACAATACATTAAGTAAATTATTAAACTAAAACAATTGAACAATGTTTTGAATTTATAAATTGAACTATATTAAAATTTATCTTTCTTTTACTAATTAATTAATACTTATTAATTATATGTATTAGTTACATATGTTTTTTTTATATATTTTACATATCTATTTATATTTATTTATATGCTTGCGCCTTGGTTTACTCAGGCGAGCGTCTTTTTTGCTGCTCAGGCTCTATAAAGGTCCTAGCGCCTTGAGTGCGCTTGGTGGCCTTGACAACATTGAACATAATATATATTACATGCATACGTAACTATGCCCCCATCATACACATCTATATGTTTATTTGTTTGAATTTTCAAAATTATAAATGTTTAATATCCAAATTTTTTAAATAAAAATATTAGAAAATATAGTAATTATTGTAAATCAGATGCAATAGCTTAATTTAAAGAACATGTCTTTGAATGAAATTATTAAAAAGAAGTCTTTATTAGTTGATTAAAAAAATCAACCAAGTGAAAAATGATTTTTAGAAAAACCAAAATCTTGCATCAATTGACTTGAACAAGCTGTTAAGATTGGTACAGAATAGCACACAAACCAAAATGGTAAAATGCTAATATTGTACTGAATCTGATTTCTTCAAAACTTGTGCTTACAGCCGATAAAATTGGAAATCGAATGACACTAACGATCAAGGTTATAATAGCAACCAAGGTTGAACTCAGCCATTATAGCAGGAGAAGCTTCAGTCTTAAGTAATTACACTTAAGTTGGGATTAGAGAGAAAACTGAAAAAGATAAAAAAAAAAAAATACAGACATGAAAATAATGAACATTGTTTGGGACAGATGGTGGAAACTGAAGCAGATTGAACAGCCACTGCAGCTGCTATTACAGGCACAATATTCTTTCTTTTCTTAAGTTTCTCTGGCGTACTTCTCAGTCAGCATAAAATTTCAACCCTTCAAAGCTTCTACTGGAAAATGTAACACTCTCAACTCAGACCCAAATTCTCTATATTATTAAGCTCTAATCTTAGATATCCAATGATGTTATTGTGTGCTTGAAATTTTGCACACATGAAAACTAAAATTTTAGTGCCAGTATAGTAAAGATCACCCTGAGGTTTGCATTCAAGAAAAGCAGATAGCCATGAGTTCTTATATTAAAAATATAGACAAAGGAAATGACATTAAAGATTTTGTTTAGTACCATAACAATTATTCTTATCTTCTTTAAAGCTTAAGGTTTAGTTACACTGATCCATAATCATACAGGAATGTACAAACACAGAAAACCTGCACATTGCAGAAGACATATTTATAACATCAAAACGACAAACCTTATATTAATGGCATTAAGTAATCTCTTCATTTAGACTTGAACCGCTAACAAAAAGGTGATGAAGTGTTTCCTGAATCCAATTTCTTATAGCTAAGTCAAACAATAGTTTAGACACATTTGTACGCTGAATTGACTAAGCTTTAACCAAAAGCTAGTTTATTTAGCAATTTTAAATCAGATCTAGAGGCTTAAGTGCATTCTGTCCAACATCATCATACCATTTTCAGAACAAGATATCCTGGTTTCTAACAATCTAGAAAATAGCTCATTTGCATCTGAAAAACAAAAAGAAAAAGAAAGAAAGACATTATATGAGATCAAGTGTTTACCATGTTTCTCTTCCATGGATTTGTTAATTGCATCTCCAGCTGATTTCGGAATCATCACAACAGGTATTGAAATATTTAAAGATGTATCATTCTCAGAACAAACCATCTTGTAAAGTTCTGGATATATTAACAATAATCAATCATCAAATTGAACTTCAAAATGAAGTTTAAAATACCAATAGCATATACCAGCAAAAAAATATATATATATATATAACCTTCATTGTCATTTATCACCAGTAAGGCTGAAGCACCTCCTGACTGTGCAACTTTTGCCTTAGTTACAAAGTCACAATCACCACGTATGGACAAGGCTACAGAACCAGTTAGCTGTAATCATAGAATCCCAACAATGATGAGTCAGATTATAGTGCTTATGAAACCATAAATTTTATTCAAAACTTCTATAAAGTATCATCCCCAAACTTCATAGGCTTACATGGTCCTCCCAGAGCTAAGAGAAGTTTAAGAGAAATAGAATTTAGTACACCCCTAGGTGGTTTCTCCCCCCCTCTGATAAAAGAAGTTACATGAGTACTTATTTTAGTAGTTCAGTCATACATACACCACATACCCACTATATGGATGAAAGAAAAAGTTAGACGTAGAAACAGTTTTCAAAGAGAAGAAATCACTTATTGGAAGCTTTTTAAAGAAAAAGTGGATAGTTTTTCTAGGAAGAAAAGTGTAGTTTTCTAAAAATACATCTCTCGATAGAATAACTGAAGACAAAATTTCTGTATTTTATTTTTTATATTCTGGTTTAGTTGGTTTCATGGTACTTTCATTTATTAAACTGGTGTCACTTAACTCATAACACCAAATTCAATAAAATGTAAATAGCATAGATGGCTTACAAATTTCACCATATTTAACTTAAGCGAACGTACTCCAACTAAAAAAAAACAATTCCTGGCATTGAAAGTTCACCAACAAATTTGTGAGTAATGATAAATTGAGACATAACCTTTGAAGAAGAATTAGAACAGCCATTTAGGGGATTTGAGAAAACAGCAGGCAATTTAGAACTTTTGTTGGCTTCCTCGGGCAATGATGCTCCAAAGCTCGCAGTTATACCAGACAAATCTTCACCTTCAACACCATCAACCCAGATCTTCACCTTGACCTAGAAGATTTTAACTTAGTTGTTAAGAAATTAGGATAAACATATACTAGTACCCTTTATCACTCTATTACTCTAAGATATGAAACTCGGACTAGCCTACCATATCAAAATCTCACATGCTACTTCTCTGTTATTGATATTTCCCAATATAAAGTTTGAACACCAACCAATAAAATAATTGGTCTATTTCATGGTATTGTGGAACTCTGTAAAATAACTGTAAAAGCCTTCAGATAATAAGCAAAATCACAAAAGTAATTTTGTATCACCGACATAACAGGTGTACAACATTATTTTATTCGAAAGAACTTTCGGTTTTGCATATATTCTTCAAAAAACCCACAAAAATTTGATGTATCCCCGGAACTCAAGTTTTCAAGGTCGATCATTCAGTACTTTGTACTGTAGTAAAATTGTCCTATAACAGCTTATTATGCAGCAGCATAATGTTCCAGTTAAAACTCTCTTCTTTACATTTTGCACCCTTCGGCACTTGCTGGTTTCAAATAATTAGTAACCAGATTCATTCCTTCTTTTAAATTACTAAATGATTTTCAAAACCCTTCCGCTTTTTTTAAATCCTAAACATTTTCCTATAGAAATGCAAATTATAAAGAACCCAATTTTTGGAACTCACAAGCCGCATGCTAGTTGGCTGCAACTGTGGTTCCCAGTATAAATTCCATTGTCAGAGAAAATCCCTACAGAAATCAAACCTCAAACTAACCAGAGCAACAATTCTTTCCGTTGTTTTCTCAAATTGAAGGAAGAAAAGACAATTTGCTCTTTTTCCTATTCCTATTTCTCTCTCAATCTCTTTCTCTCAAACCCTAAAGAATAACTAATGGAGCTAATAGAATTTGAAACTATTCCAAATCATTTTGGATTTAGATCCAAAATTAACCAATTAAAATAGAAAAAAAAAACTTTTTTATCAAATACAAATGTCATAAATACTAATGACATAAGAAAAAAACATGAAATGAAATGAAATTACCAATTTGAAAGGGTTGTTGCAAGCAGGTAACTCAGGGCCGTCGTCCTGGGAAGCACCGTCGGCGGTGGCAACAACAGCAAAAGACAAAGTCACGAGTAACAATAAAGGAAAAGACACCACAAAACGGCGGCGGATCCCCGGAGGAAACGACATGGTTGGTGTCTCAGTCTTAGATGAAGCGAAAGAGGAAAAGAAAAAATTAAATTCAACTAAAAGTCTTTTCCGTTTTCGCTCCTCTTTCTTGAAGGGAAGTTTTTCTCTCTTCTTTTTTAGGGTAATCTTGAAGGAAAGTTAAATGAACGAGGACCCGAGCAGTAAATTATATAATTCTTTATTATTTTCTCTTCTTTGTTGGCTAAACTATAAAAATAATTATTTATGTTTAGTTAAATTGACTTTTTGGTCATCAATATTTAAATTGTTACCATTTCACATAAACTTTATTGATTTGTAAATGTGAGGAGTGAGATGGTGACGAGAATGCCAAATCTTTAAATTTTTTAAAAACATTTACATTTTTCTTTTTCTCTTTCGCAAGTTTATTTTCTCTCTTTTCATTTTTTATTCTTTCTTTTTTTTTCTAACAAACCCTAGCCATTGTCATTATTCAACTGCCACGTTTTGTTGTTCTTCGGTCTTTCTTCAGCTAAAGAAATACATCAAAAAGTTTCTCCTTCCTAATCTTGGACCTCTCATTTGTTTTCTAAGATCCAAAACCAAAATCCTTAAAAGAAACAAAAAACTTTTGAGCTTCCCTCAAACGGATCTTCGTTCTTCGTTGTTAATTGACCGCCGTTTGTTGATATATTACTCTATTCATCAATGCCTCACTCCTCATGCTCAGGTTAAGCTTTCGTCTCTCCGTTCAAGTTTTTGTTTGGGGCTTCTTCAACACCGATTTTTTTTACTACTTGATTTGTTTTCATTGGTTGTTGGCTTTAGGATTGTGTGGGTGCTGAGTAGTTTTTAGAGTGTGTCCTCTTCAGATGGGTTAAATTGTATATTTATATGATATGATTATTATTCATGGATGTGATATAGTAGGCAGATTCCCATGCATGTCGACACTTACCCTAGTCTAGGGTTAACACGTGTTTGCATGATGTAGGTTCACCTTTATGATGGTGCGAACTCACATCATGCGGTCTCATCATAGAAGCCTGCGAACACCTTACATGCGAACCTAAAATGTGCCTCATAGAGTATGGGTCAAGACCCAATTGAGTACTCGGGTAGGTAATAGTGAGTATCATAACAATTTGTCCCCCGCTTGGTTCAAAGAAAAGTTATAAAGTGACTCTTCTTAGAACCTGATTTTACAATATGAAAGGTTACATGAGGAGAAGCTTATTACATAGACCTTGTGTTTTAACTTGTAATGTACATTTCGCTACGTGTTAAGCAGTGGTATAGCTATACACAACTGATTGTGCCCTTATTCTCAGATACATGAATCGTTAAAGTACAAAACCCTTTTAACAAAAGGTTGCTTGAGCCTTAAAAATTAAATTGTTCGAATTCAAGATTTCGAAGAATAAGAGAATTCAAGATTTCAGAGAATAAGCTGTTGTTGAGAAGAACAACTTCAAAGGTAATTTTCTTAATATCTCCATCGTTCTTGTGATTTTTTCTAGGTTTATTAGAACATAATGGTTAGGACAAGAGGAAGCGGTCATGTTATTCAAGGCATCTTTTCACAAAGCCGTGAAGTGACTACTCAGTGGAGGTAAAAGCTTATGTTTGAACCACCAAAGAGGAGGAAATGAGCCCCATTTTGGTTGCTTGAGGAATTCAACTACCCAACTTCACTTACGACTTCTCAATCACCAAAAGATTAAGCCGATTAAAAGACACTGCCAACAAGAGTTTCCTACTTCCATTACATGTGATAGAGGCATGTTTCCATTTACCACTCCACCCCTTCTACCATATTCTTGATGAATACAAGATAGCTCCGGGAAAGTTATATGGCTTTTTGTGGTGGGTCATAATGGCATATTTCATTGAATGTAGTTGGTAGGAGGAAGTGCCATTGATGTCGTTTTCAAGAATTTGTACCAACTAAAAGCGTGCAATTAAGGAGGTTTGGTGGGTTTGTTTTATTTCTCTCTTCGTGAAGATGTAGAATCAATCATCGCAAATTGGTCTTCAAACCTTCGCCTAAACCACTGTAAGTACATACAGGTTAAGTACAAGCTTAAATGTGGTTTTGATTTTCCAACTAATTGATACCTAGTAAGAGTATGTACCTGAAAAAATGAGAGATTATGTCTGAAGTTGGGTGGGGTCAGTATTATAAACTTCACAAGGGTTGCGTACTAGATTTGGAGGAAGTGCTAATTGTTAGGAATGTGTTTCAACATTACTTCTTAAATCTAAGTCCTAATGGATGGTGGCCTATTGAGGATGGTAATGGTGTGGACAGCATAAGGGTATTTCCTACATAGTTCGTATGGCCACATAGAGTCACTGATGATTTGGGGCTTATACTCTTAGGGAAGAAAGAGGAACCTAAAAAATTATTTTTATAGCTTTTGTAAATTAAAGCCTCGTTCGTGGTTCTCTAAACTTGTAGGGGAGTTAAAGAGTGATGCGAACCTCATTATGATAACTGGTACTAATAATAGACTTCTTGGTGATGCAAGCACAGTTCACGTTGTTGAAGAGAACTTAGAGGAATCAACAAGTTTGTCCAGGGAAATTGACGAATATATAGATGTTCAATCATTCATGCAAAATATTCGAGGCGGTCCCTTTGGTACTTCTGCTGCAGAAGCAAGAGTAAAAAGAAGAGGAAAACTGCTATTGGGATTGCCAATATTCTTAGTAGCGAAGACGAGGGTAGCCCTATAAGGGAGCTTCGCCGAAAGAAAGGAAAAGGTCGTGTTGTAACATCTGGCGATGTGGCCCCTATTGCTATAGTCCCTGCTGCAATTCCTTCTCCCTCTAACTCTAGAATGACCCGAAAGTTAATGGTGTCAGAAAGTGTGATTTTGTAACCCCATTTTTGTAAATCAGGTTCATAAATGTTTTTGTTAAATATTTATGGAGTGATGTTTGGGGTGAATTGAATTTTGGTTAGGTAATTTCATTGAATTGGTGCTTAATTAGGGTACAGGGACAAAATCATAAAAGTGTCAAAAGTTAACTTATTAGTAAATCACTATATATAACTTAGTTAAGCAAATCTTGAGGCAATTGAACCATTATTAGAACATAGTGGATGGCAACATGGATTTATATGGTTAAAATGTTATAATTTTTATTAAAATAATAAAAACAAAACAAAATAAAAACATATGTAACAAAATGTGATAATTGGATGGAAGAGAAGGTTGTCTTCTTCCTTTCATCAAACTGAAACCAAAGTGAAGAAAAGAGAAAAACATTCAGCTAAGGATTTCAAGGTTTCCAAGCTTCAATTGCTAACGTCGACCTAGATCCGTTGTTAAAGAAAGGAAAAGATAAGTTGTCGACGAATAGCTCAGAGTTCACAGTTTGTGTTTCTACAATCTGAACTATCTCAATTGTTGCATTCACGTTACTTCACATAGTAAGTTATCAAGGTGAGTTAGTTGAGAAAAAATGTTTTGAATTGATGAATTGGGTTGAATGAAATTGATTGATTGAGTGGTTGTGATAAAGGACTTAATTGGATAGTTATGAAAATAATGTATAATGATTTATATGTTGTGATATGGAGATGAGTAATGTTGATAAGTGTATGATAATGGATTGATGAAATTGAGATTTGAAATTGAGAAATTTGTAACACCCCTAACCCGTATCTGTCGTCAGAATAGGGTTACGGAGCATTACTAGAGTTTACAATTCAAACAAACAAAAAATTCAAACATTTCATAGCATATCCATAAACATATTAAAGCCAAGTCAAATCATAAAAATTGTAACACCCCAAACCCAGCCCAGACGTTATTGCCAGATCTGACGTGTCATATGAACTTACGACTTAGTATGCATTCGTTGGTTTAAGTGATTGGGGTGGTCTTTGTAAAAACAGCGGTTGAATGAAAAGCCAGTTTATCAATCTTTAGGCTATCTATTTGTTGTGCTTGTTGAGTCTTGGAAACGTTCATTAATTTTGAAAACCCGCGCAGCCTAACACCAGCAGTTTCGTCATAGTATAAATATAATCAGAAAATAAAACCATAGCGGAAAAAGAAATTTAAATAGCTGCCTTATTACAACTTAAAACCCAAAATTAAATCAGAATATAAAAATAATAAAAATAAACTAACTTAGAAAAACCAACTTTGCAGATGATGTGGCCACTCCGAATCCCACACAGCTCCAAGCCAACTATGGTTGGGGATTTCCTGCAGAGATGAAAATAAAGGGTGAGTTCGGTAAACTCAGTGTGTAACATAACCCAACCATAACCCAAAACAGATCAAACCTCAGAGTCAAACTTATCTGGGCCTTGGTCCAGTACAGAAATCAGAATGAAACCCATAGGCCCATAGCAGATACAGAACAAATATATCATGAATACAGAAATCCCAACCCAGAGCCATCCATAACACCCCCGTACCAGCCTTCAACCATGTGGGGAGACTACTCGACCCACCCAACCGCTACACACCACAGAAATTGCAGCGAGGCTACCAGATATTGTGACGAAGTCACCAGATACAGATATTGTGGCTAGGCCACCAGAACAGATATATATATGTGGCAAAGCCACCAGATTGCAGCGAGGCTACCAGATATTGTGACGAAGTCACCAGAACAGATTTATGTGGCGAGGCCACCAGATTGCAGCGAGGCTGCCAGAACACTTCCTCCATCAATATAAACCCATGCCCCATGCAACAGAAATAATATGTCATGGCATACATATACAGAAACAGAACATCATTGATGTGAGCACACCCGGGGCATCCTCGAGTGCACACCAAGGATCTATTGAGCTGCCTAAAGGACCTATAACTCAAGCTCATGCTAAACATTTCCTAGAAGCTATTTTAGCTTCTAATGCAAAACCTTGGTTCGAAACAAGGGCCAATTCTCACAAAATCAGCTTGAAGCAACTATCCAAAGGACCCTTGCATTGTTGGCAAGCTGATCCTAGCTCATTTCCAGCTCTTCGTGTAATATCCTGAATTAGGGCTTAATCGGAATAGTGGTTTCGTGACCACAAATTCGAGATAGAAATAATTATTTTATAATTATTTTGATGATTATGATAGGATTGCATGATTGTGTGAAAATTTCGTGATGAAATTCTATGCCTAAAGTGCTTAAATTGAAAGTAGGGACTAAATCGAATAAGTTGCAAAACTTGCATTCTAGAAGTTTTTAGTATGAAATTGTTTTGGAATATTAATGAGGAGGTCTTAAATAGCAATTTGACCAATTTTAAGTTCATGGACAAGATTAGGACATGGAAGGAATTTTTTGGAAAGTTTAGTAGTAAGGGTATTTTGGTCATTTAGTTATTAAAATGAATTAAAAACAAAATTAAAAGCCAATTTTTGTCCATCTTCTTCATTAGGCCGAAATTTCAAGGGTTCTCCATAGCTAGGGTTTGTTTCAAGCTTCCAAGCTCCATAGTAAGTGATTCCAAGCCCCGTTTTTAATGTTCTTTACGTTTTTAGAATCCCGGTAGCTCGATTAAGCTTATGTTAGCAATAATTCAACCTAGGGTTTATATTTGGAAAAATACCCATAGGTGAAATTTGTGTATTTTGATATTTTATGATAGAATATGAGGTTTTAAATTATGTTAGAAAACTTGTGCTACTCGGTTTTGAGTGAAAACGAGTAAAAGGGCTTAATCGGCAAAAATACCTAATAGTCACAAGTATATGTTAGAGAGAGAATTTGATGTTACCATAGAAGGGAAAAGTGATCAGCATGTTATAAAACATAAGAATAAGGAATAAAGTTTAATTCCCGAGCCTAGGGGCAAAAGTGTAATTATGCAAAAGTTTAGGGGCAAAAGTGTAATTTTTCCAAAGTTCGTATTAAATGATGTTTTGATGAATGTATGTATTAAATAAGATTAATTTGGCATTATAGATCAAGAGAAACGAGATTCAAGTCGCGATCGAGGAAAAGAAAAGATTGTGGACTAAATTGCAAAATCTTTATATTTTGGTACCAAGGTAAGTTCATGTGTAAATAATGTAGCATAATTGTTATTTTTAAGTTATTGATGTTAATTATATGATATGCTGATTTTTTTTATCGTGAAATATTATGCTTTGTGGTTAATGTTGAGTAATATGCAAATTATGTTTACTACTTGATAAATATGAATTGCTATCGAGTATCGGTTCCGATATTCCATGGAAGACGGCAAATGTGAGATCGAGGGAAAAAGCCCGTTTGAACCTTAGGAATAGATTAGGATACAAGTGACATGTCACTAGGATGGTTGAGCATCCGAACTCGTTAAGTTGAGTCCGAGTTCACATATGGATGCGAATGTCCGAACTCGTTGAGTTGAGTCCGAGTTCGTGAAATGTAACTAGGCATCCGAACTTGTTGAGTTGAGTCCGAGTTCACTTATGGATGCGAACGCCCGAGCTCGTTGAGTTGAGTCCGAGTTCACTTAGGGGCGGGTTACATGATTTCTTGATTACATATAAGGCACTTATGTGCAAATTATCCGTGTATCCGAGTTGTATTCCGATTTGTTCAACGGGTGAAATTTCTAGTGAAATGGAAGAACACTTAAGATGCAAGTGACGTTTTTGTAAGTGTTGTGAAATGGACACTTTGGACAGGTATGTTCTTAACCCTCGGGTTGAAAATAGATACAACAACGATAAGGTGGTAAGATGATGAATGATGTTTAGAAATGTGATATATGTTTTGGTGATACCATGCTAAAGTTGTTTGGTATATTTGTATTGTTATGTTACTTGTTATTTACATATGAACTTACTAAGCATTTATGCTTACTCCTTCCTTCTCATTCACTATAGTTTTGAACAAGCCGGCTCAGGAATCGGGACAGGTCGAAAGTTCGATCACACTATCCAAAGGACTTTTATCTTGGTAAATGGCTTGTACAACGACTTAAGTATGGCATGTATAGCAATATACCTATTTTGTGTAAATAATTTATGATATGGCCATGTTTGGTTGAGAAAATGTTTGATATTGATAAGTCATGGTGATGGCTAATTTAGATCATGTTTGATATTATGGAAGTTTAATAGGTTATCTAGTTCATAAAAATTCATGGAAAGATGAAACTTGCCTTAAAACAGAATATTGCTGCAGCAATGACATGAATTTGAAAAATCACTAAAAATAGTATAAATGGAACTAAATAATGAGTAAGTTATGAAATTGAAGCTTAATGAGTCTATTTTCATGTGGATTGAACAAAACAGGCATATAAATTATATTTTATGAGATATTTAAACTTTTGTGAAATAGGGCCAGAGTGATTTCTGGATTCCCTGTTCTGACTTTAAAAATTCATAATAAATTTTAAAAAAATAATTAGAAGTTGTTATTTATATTTACAGATTCCTTATTGAGTCTAGTTTTAAGAAAGACAAACCTTTTAGTCATTGAAATTCTGTATAGAGAGATATCTGATTCGTAATACACATATGTCAGAGCAGTTGAACCCTGAAACAGGGGAGACTTTAACTAATAAACTGTACTAATTGGCCTAACCAAAAATTCTAGAAAAAAATTAGTAAATAGATATATGAGTCTAGATTTAGGGAAAATTTACGGATCTTGATTTCGAGTTTCATAACTCAAGATATGATTTTTCTTGTAACTGTGACGTGAGTAGCTAGAAAGCTGTGAATGTAGAAACAAATGATTTGAAGTTCTTAAATTGATAAATTATGTTCGGTAACCCCTCAAGCTCGACTCCGGTGATGGTCTCGGGCGTGGGGGCGTTACACCTCAAGCTCCGTCCAGCTCAACTCAGCTCATTTGAGCTTGTTTCAGCTCGTTTGAGCTCTACCGAGCTTACTTTCAGCTCCTTCTTTCTTCCTTTCAATAAACTAAGTCTTAATTTATTTTATAATTAAGTTTGCTACAGCTCATGCCGAAACCCCTAGCTTAATTTCAACTCATTAAGTGTTTTGACTATTTTTGAGCTAGCCGAATTTACTTCATTAGTTGACTTATAATTATTATGTTTGAATTTAGTTAATTTCATTAAATTGTTTAATTATTAATTATGATTTTTATGAATAGTTATATTTTAATTAATTGTGTGTTAATTCATGTAGGTTAGCCGAATGTGGAAGGTACATTCATGAAGAGATGCATGAACGGGAAAGTTCAATGAATGAGACGATTCGTGCACGGCCTGGTTCAATGCTTGGAGGGAATTAAGTTCATATACATGGGAGGTTAATTACATGCATGTGGATTAAGAAGATACATTCACTTTGGACGGCACACATGCATGAATGAAGGCATTTATTGCATGTTCATGTACGGCCAGATTCAAGCTCCCTTCTAGTTCATGCATGGCCGAAAGTATGTGGGTGAAATACATGAATTGTTTGCTATCCAATTGACTTCCCTAGGTGTCTATTCGGCCAAGAGACACTTTTTGAATGATTCATTCATCCCATGGACGAATTTAGGCAAGCTATTGAGTTCCCAAGACATCATATTCATCCAAGATGCTTTGCTTACACATAAAGCTGTCCAATGGAGTTCCCATCAGCCGAATTTAGTCCTAGCTAATTAAAGACTTGTTCTAGATTATTCTAGTGCATTCATAGCTGAATTTATTTAGTCTTTAAAGCTATTAGTTTGTCCATTCGGCTACTACTTGTTAGCCTATAAATAGTTTGCACATTTCATTGTAAAGGGACTTTTTGCCAAAATTGTTAATGAACATTTGTTCTTGTGAGGTTGCTTCCTCTCATATCTCGTACAAGTTTCGAAAGACTTATCTGGCTTGTGCTAGTGGCGTCAATCGTCTTGTTTGAACTTATCACCAATCTTGGTGTGGCGTTCACCTATCCATCTATCCATACTTCACCTTAACAATATAGGAACCGGGGTGACACTTCTTAGTGTTGAATCATTCCTGACGTTGAGTTCATTTTTCCATCCCCCATCTTTCAACTTTCCTTCTTGTAACCAAACCAACCCATTTATCCATCACCCATCTTTGCTACACATAACCGAACCTATTACTAAACTTACCCTTCTTGAAACCTTCCGCTTATTCTAATCCATTATTTTACTTTTATTACTAAAATCCGAGGCACGAACGACTCTCTCGAACTACGATCGGGCAACTACGTGAATTCGACTCATCTACCCGGGGCGAATCACATCAATCATGCTTTTCAGAAAAAAATAACCCTAAGGGTAAAATCGTAATTTTGTATGCATAAGGGTATTTTAGTAATTATTACCTATTGCTAAGGTTTCATGCTCATTCTAACGTTTACCAAGTAATCAGAAGTACTTACCTCGTTTTTTTACCAAAGTGGGCCCGTTGGCCCATTAGCCCGTTTTCAGCCCATGAAGCCCAAAAATACCGTTGTGCACGAAAATACACACTCTGCACTCTAATCATCCAAATGCACTATATTTATTAACAACTGTCTCACGAGCGCTCGCACGCTCGCGAGTTTACAAAATACCAACGTTTCGGTATTTCGGCTTTTACCGATTCAGTCTAAGGGAGGGTGTCGTTTACACACCTAGTTGATGACGATTGATGACGATATCTCCCACGCGATAATCCTACAATCGATCACTAACACATTAGACTTACGAATTAATGATAACTAACATAAATCCACGTCAACTAACCCAATCATCCCACAAGTTAGTCATTTACCCACGAGGGGCAAAATGGTAATTTTACTCCACAAGGATATCTCGGTAATTCTACCCTACAGGGGTTTTCAGTATTTCTACCCTACAAGGGTATTTCGGTAATTCTATCCTACAAGGGTATTTCGGTAATTCTACCCTACAGGGGTACTTCAATAATTCTACCCTACAGGGGTATTTCGGTAATTCTACAACTTATCTACTTGGGCCTACGGACCCATTGGGACCACATGGCCCATTTCAGCCTATCGCGGCCCGAAATAGTCGTCCTACTGCTAGAGTAATGAGGAGTACACACCTGTTAGGAGACTGCAGTTAATCCGCACTCCAAACACTCTTAGCTGACGCCCAACCCAAACGAACACGTCACAAAGCGAAAGGGATTAGCCAAGAAGGGTATGCCTACTCTCCTCGTGGTTTGCTCTATTTAAAGCCAGCTCTCCATCTACTCTTATGTTAGCTTCCCGATGTGGGATCCCTCCATCACCAGAGTTTAAAACCAACATCAACTATTGTTGTCCCAACATAGCAAAATAATCAACCTTTGCGTGCCAAGGGATTCGAACCAAAGTCCTCTCACATGCCAACTCATGCCACCACCACTAGGCCATCAACTCATTTGTGTCATAAATCCAACATATTAAACATTAAAGCGCACCTACTTGCTTCCAGATTTATTGAAAAGAAAAACCAAAATATATTGTAAGAGCCAAGACTTGAACCTTGGACCCCTTGCTTCCTCTATGGCGCCACTTCCTTGTCCCCTAAGTGGCGCCACCTTGCCACTACACCACACTCCTTTTTGTGTCATCTTTTACCCCTTTACTCTTAAAAGCCCAAACGCCAATTGCATCACCTGTTCATAAAATTAAAATTCCAAAGACTACCACGGATTTAACTTAAGTTTGGGCCTTCCAAAGGCCCACTAACCTACTAATATATATATTAACCAACCAGAACACACACAAATTTTAAAAATCACAGAAACACAGAAAACCCGAAAATTGGGGCGTTACAACTCTACCCTCCTTAAAGAAATTTCGTCCTTGAAATTTTACCTGAATCAAACAGATGAGGATATTGTTGACGCATCACCACTTCTGGCTCCCAAGTAGCTTCCTCTCTGCCATGATTATGCCACAGCACCTTTACTAGCGGAACTGATTTCCTCCTCAAAATCTTAACATCTCAATCCAAAATCTACACAGGCTCTTCCTCAAAACTCAAGTCTGTTTGAACCTCGATCTCTGTAACTGGCACAACATGAGTAGGGTCAGAACGATACCGCCTTAACATGGAGACGTGAAAGACATCATAAATCCTATCCAACTCTGGAGGTAGCTCCAACTGATAAGCCACTGGACCCACTCGCTTAAGAATCCGATAAGGCCCAATGAACCACGGACTTAGCTTGCCTTTCCTCCCAAACCTTAATATTTTCTTCCAAGGTGAAACCTTCAAGAAGACCATATCACCCACAGAGTACTCAATTTCCTTGCGCTTCAAATCTGCATATGACTTCTGTCTATCAGATGCTTCCTTCAACCGGTCTCTAATCAACTTGACCTTATCCTCAGTATCTGCCACCAATTCAGGTCCAAGAACCTGTCGTTCACCCAACTCGGTCCAACAACTAGGTGTACGACATCTTCACCCATACAGTGCCTCATAAGGAGCCATTCGAATACCTGCCTGATAACTGTTGTTGTATGCAAACTCTGCCAACGGTAAGTAATCCTTCCAATTGCCTCAAAAGTCGATAACGCATCCCCTCAACATGTCTTCCAGAATCTAAATAACCCTTTCCGACTGACCATCAGTATGAGGATGAAAAGCTGTACTAAAGTTCAACCGCGTACCCAACGCCTCATGCAACTTTTGCCAAAACTGAGATGTGAATCTAGGATCTCGATCAGAAATAATCGTCACTAGCACTTCGTGAAGTCGCACTATTTCCGCCACATACAATTTGGCTAACTTCTGAAGTGAATAATTAGTGCAGACAGGTATGAAATGAGCAGATTTGGTCAATCTATCCACAATTACCCAAATCGGGTCCTTCTTCGACGGTGTCAAGGGTAACCACTCACAAAATCCATGGTTACCCTCTCCCACTTCCAAAGTGGTACTTTCACTGGTTGCAAAAGTCCGGAAGGTAATTGATGTTCAGCTTTCACTTGTTGACAAGTCAGACATTTTCCCAAAACTTCTGTTACCTCTCGTTTCAATCCAGGCCACCAATACAACTCCTTTAAGTCGCGATACATTTTACTCCCTCCAGGATGCATAGCACACAGACCTCCATGAGCTTCTTTCAGAATTGCTTGCCTCAAGTTAGAGTCCTTCGGAATACAAACTCTACCTCGGTAACACAGAACTCCCTCACTGTTTAGTTCAAACTCAGAAGTATCCACATTCTTAACTTGCCGGAATTGAGAAACCAGTGACTCATCCCTCGACTATTTTTCCTTAATCTCATCCACCCAGGTCGGCCTAACTTGCAGTTCTGCTAACAGACTACCATCGTCATACAGACTCAAACGAGTAAACATGGCTCTCAGATCAGATACAATTCTACGACTTAGGGCATCAACCACCACATTAGCTTTACCTGGGTGATACTCAATCGCGCAGTTATAATCCTTAAGCAACTCTATCCATCTCTGCTGCCTAAGGTTCAGCTGCTTCTGAGTCAGCAAGTACTGAAGACTCTTATGATCTGTGTATCTAATACACCTTTCTCCGTACAGGTAATGTCTCCAAATCTTAAGCGCAAAGATTACCGCTTCCAACTCCAGATCATGAGTAGGATAGTTAGCTTCATGTGGTTTAAGCTGTCGCGATGCATAAGCAACCACTTTACCCTCTTGCATCAGCACACAGCCCAACCCTACATGTGATGCATCACTGCATACGGTAAAATCTTTTCTAGACTCCGGCTGAATCAGTACAGGTGCCTCGGTCAGAACTTTCTTCAGCTTCTCAAAAGATTCCTGTTGTTTCTCAGTCCAAACAAACGGTACTCCCTTCCTTATAAGCTTTGTCAAAAGTGCTGCCATAACAGAAAATCCTTCCATAAACCTTCTATAGTACCCAACTAAACCCAGAAAACTTCGAATTTTCGACACTGACCTCAGTGGTTTCCATTCCAGAATCGCTTCAATCTTTCGAGGGTCCACCTTGATCCCTTCAGTAGAGACAACATGCCCCAAGAAAGTTACCTCTCTCAACCAGAACTCACACTTACTGAATTTTCCATAAAGCTCATTCTCCCTCAGCACTTGCAGCACAATACGAAGATGCTCATCATGCTTCTCCTCAGTTTCAGAATAAGCCAGAATATCATTTATAAAGATGACCACGAATCGATCCAAGTATGGCTGGAACACTCGATTCATCGGATCCATAAATGCCGCAGGTACGTTCGTCAACCCAAATGGCATAACCAAGAACTCATAGTGACCATACCGAGTTCTGAATGCCATCTTGTGAATATCCACCTCCTTAACCCTCAACTGATGATACCCAGATCGAAGGTCAATATTGAAAAATACTAAAGCTCCTCTAAGTTGGTCGAATAAATCATCGATTCTCGGCAATGGGTACTTGTTCTTAATCGTCAGTTTGTTCAACTGCCGATAATCGATGCACATCCGCATTGACCCATCTTTCTTCTTTACGAACACTGGTGCTCCCCACGGAGACTCACTTGGTCTAATGAAGCCTCTATCCAATAACTCTTGAATTTGGGCTTTCAGCTCCACCAACTCCTTCGGTGCCATCCTATAAGGTGCAATGGACACCGGTGCCGTTCCAGGCAATAAGTTGATTCCAAACTCAACCTCTCAGTTCGGGGGCAAACCCGGAAGCTCCTCTGGAAAAACATCTTGAAAATCCTTGACGGTTCTAATTTTATCCACTGTCAGATCCTCAGTTTCCGATTGGCTTACAAATGCCAGATAAGCCTCACATCCCTTTCAAATCCACTTCTCGGCTCTCAATGCCGACACTACATTAGACAGATAATCCCTATGCTCGCCTATCACCAAAACCTCCTCATCCTTTGTGGTCTTTAACATTATTCACTTAGCAGCACAATCCAGAGTAGCCCTATGATTAACAAGCCAATCCATTCCCAAAATGAGATCGAATTCTCCGAAAGGTAGGTCCATCAGATCTCTAGAGAAAACTTTTCCTTGATTTTCTATACGCACATCTCTATACAATTTATTTACCCTAACCGAGTGACCCAAATGACTTAGTGCAGATACCCCACTTATGGTCTCCTCAGAGCGCGCACCCAGCGACCCAGATATAGCACATGCAACATATGAATGGGTAGATCCAACATCTATCAACGCAGTGTATGGAATACTGGAAATCAAAAACATACCAGTTATGACGTCAGGTGCATCACCCTCCTCTCGGCGACGAGCTGCATACACCAATACCGGCTGACGAGCCTCAGCAAATCCAGCACCCCTGCCAGGCGCTCCTCTTCCTCGATCGTTTCCATTACCACCTCTGCTTTGCCCACGTCCTCTCAAAAACTGTGGTCCACCCTTCACTGGTTGAGTGACCCTCTGCTCTAAAACTTGAACCTGATCTGGTTCCTGAGGACAATCCTTAACCCTATGCTCCATAGATCCGCATCGAAAACAAGCACCAGAACGTTTCTGACACTCGCCCATATGAATCTTCCCACAATTCCTACAATCCTACGGTCTAACAGCATTCATCGGTACTACTCGATCTGGGTCCATTACCCCTACTCTCTTAACATTCCTGTTCATACCACCTGAAAGTCCTGAATCTCTCCTAAAATGGTTCCTATCTTTTTCACGATTCTGTCTTTCTGTATGCTTCACTTTTTCAGCTATCTTAGCTTTCTCCACTAAAGCAGCAAAGTTACGCTCCCTCTACGGCGTAATCAGCACCCTAAGTTCATCTCTCAGACCATCCTTGAAGCGTACGCTATACTCATACTCTGTAGCGACAATCCTAGAAGCATACCGACTCAGTCTCAGAAACTCAGACTCATACTCAGCCACTGACTTACTCCCTTGGACCAGGTTCAGAAATTCTTTCCGACGAGTGTCCACGTAACTAGCCCCAACATACTTTCCTTTGAAGGCTGTCTTAAACAGCTTCCAAGTCACACTGTCAGCAGGAGTTCCATCTCTCACCGTGAGCCACCACTGATAAGCCTCATCCCTGAGTAACGATATGGCTTCCTTCAGCTTCTGCTCCACAGAGCAGTCCAGATCATCCATAATCCGCTCTGTGGCTTCTAACCAATACTCAGCCACATTTGGAGCTACACCAGATACGCCATTAAATATCTCTGCTCCATTGGCCCGGAGCCGCTCAGAAATAGACCCCCAAATTCTACTTCCCGTACTTGCCCCAACAACCCTTTCCAAAACTCGGAGCATTACTTGGGATAGAGCATCGTCCCCGGAACCTTGATCATGAGACTCTACCTCCATTGCCGGTGGTATCGGTGCATCTGCTGCAGGCACATGTCCTGAAGACGAAGATTCAGCCTGAGCATTACCTCGGCCACGTCCACGGCCACGTCCACGGCCTCTTCCACGAGCTGCTCGTGTACTCATTTCGTATTATTTGATTAAGAATTTTATGAATCAGTTTTATATTTCAGTGTTTATTACAGATATCTTATGAATAACAGTAATTCAGAGTTTGAGTTTGTTTCCTTTGCGGTAGCCTAGCTACAGTCTCAGTCTACTTATAAGAGTTTCTATAGTTCCGGTGTTACCCTAACTAAAGTACCATGATAAGGTTTTGTACAAGCATATAACAGATATTTCAGAAACAATCAGAAAGGCTTAGAAAACTTACAGACTTGGGCCGGAGATTCGGTGTGCCAGATTCTAAAAAAAAAACCTAATTTTAGAAAACCGATTTTAATCTTTAAAATCATCTATTTGTAAAGAGAAAATATTGGAAACATTCTCGAAAACAATTTATAATCAAGTTCAAAAAAAAAAACAATTTTCAAAAACCTTTATTTAGTGTTTCTTTACAAACTCCCATTTTTAGACTCGTTCCACAGCCGAATTGTTGCAACTTGACTCTGATACCACTAAATGTAACACCCCAAACTCGGCCCAGACGTTATTGCTAGATCTGACGTGTCACATGGACTTACGACTTAGTATGCATTCATTGGTTTAAGTGATTGGGGTGGTCTTTGTAAAAATAGCGGTTGGATGAAAAGCCGGTTTATCAATCTTTAGGCTATCCATTTGTTGTGCTTGTTGATTCTTAGAAACGTTCATTAATTTTGAAAACCCGCGCAACCTAACACTAGCAGTTTCGTCATAGTATAAATATAATCAGAAAATAAAACCATAGCGAAAAAAGAAATTTAAATAGCGACCTTATTACAACTTAAAACCCAAAATTAAATCAGAATATAAAAATAATAAAAATAAACTAACTTAGAAAAACCAACTTTGCAGATGATGTGGCCACTCCGAATCCCACACAGCTCCAAGCCAACTATGGTTGGGGATTTCCTGCAGAGATGAAAATAAAGGGTGAGTTCGGTAAACTCAGTGTGTAACATAACCCAACCATAGCCCAAAACAGATCAAACCTCAGAGTCAGACTTATCTGGGCCTTGGCCCAGTATAGAAATCAGAATGAAACCCATAGGCCCATAGCAGATACAGAACAAATATATCATGAATGCAGAAATCCCAACCCAGAGCTATCCATAACACCCCCGTACCAGCCTTACACAATATGGGGAGACTACTCGACCCACCCATCCGCTACACACCACAGAAATTGCAACGAGGCTGCTAGATATTGTGACGAAGTCACCAGATACAGATATTGTGGCTAGGCCACCAAAACAAATATATATATGTGGCGAAGCCACTAGATTGCAGCGAGGTTGCCAGATATTGTGACGAAGTCACTAGAACAGATTTATGTAGCGAGGCCAACAGATTGCAGCGAGGCTACCAGAACGCTTCCTCCATCAATATAAACCCATGTCCCATGCAACAGAAATAATATATCATGGCATACGTATACAGAAACAGAACATCATGCTTTTCAGAAAAAATAACCCTAGGGGTAAAATCGTAATTTTGTATGCATAAGGGTATTTCAGTAATTATTACCTATTGCTAAGGTTTCATGCTCATTCTAACGTTTACCAAGTAATCAGAAGTACTTACCTCGTCTTTTTACCAAAGTGGGCTCGTTGGCCCATTGGCACGTTTTCAGCCCATTAAGCCCAAAAATACCGTTGTGCACGAAAATGCACGTTCTGCACTCTAATAATCCAAATGCACCATATTCATTAACAATTGTCTCATGAGCGCTCGCACGTTTGCGAGTTCACAAAATACCAACGTTTCGGTATTTCGGCTTTTACCGATTCAGTCTAAGGGAGGGTGTCGTTTACACACCCGGTTGATGACGATTGATGACGATATCTCCCACGCGATAATCCTACAATCGATCACTAACACATTAGACTTACGAATTAACAATAACTAACATAAATCCACGTCAACTAACCCAATCATCCCACAAGTTAGTCATTTACGCACGAGGGGCAAAATAGTCATTTAACACCCTAGAGGTAAAATGGTAATTTTACCCCACAAGGGTATCTCGGTAATTCTACCCTACAAGGTTATTTCGATAGTTCTACCCTACGAGGGTATTTCGATAATTCTATCCTACAGGGGTATTTCAGTAATTCTATCCTACAGGGGTATTTCAATAATTCTACCCTACAGGGGTATTTCGGTAATTCTACAACTTATCCACTTGGGCCTACGGACCCATTGGGACCACATGGCCCATTTCAGCCCATCGCGGCCCGAAATAGCCGTCCTACTGCTAGAGTAATGAGAAATACACACCTATTAGGAGACTGCAGTTAATCCGCGCTCCAAACACTCTTAGCTAACGCCCATCCTAAACGAACACATCACAAAACGAAAGGGATCAGCCAAGAAGGGTATGTCTACTCTCCTCATGGTTTGCTCTATTTAAAGCCAGCTCTCCATCTACTCTTATGTTTGCTTCCCGATATGGGATCCCTCCATCACTAAATTTTAAAACCAAGACCAACTCTTGCCGTCCCAACATAGCAAAATAATCAACCTTTGCGTGCCAAGGGATTCGAACCAAAGTCCTCTCACATGCCAACTCACGCCACCACCACTAGGCCATCAACTCATTTGTGCCATAATTCCAACATATTAAAATTTAAAGCGCACCTACTTGCTTCCAGATTTATTGAAAAGAAAAACCAAAATATATTGCAAGAGCCAAGACTTGAACCTTGGACCTCTTGCTTCCTCTATGGCGTCACTTTTTTGTCCCCTAAGTGGTGCCACCTTGCCACTACACCATACTCCTTTTTGTGTCATCTTTTACTCCTTTACTCTTAAAAGCCCAAACGCCAATTGCATCACCTGTTCATAAAATTAAAATTCTGAAGACTACCACGGATTTAACTTAAGTTTGGGCCTTCCAAAGGCCCACTAGCCTACTAAAATATATATTAACCAACCAAAACACACACAAATTTTAAAAATCACAGAAACACAGAAAAGCCAAAAATTGGGGCGTTACAAAAATTGTCCCTTATACAAGCTCTCAATGCCCTAAATGTGCGTTAGAAACAAGTCGGGACTAATCGGAAACTCAGAGAATCTTTTAGAAAACATTGAAAATTTTCAACACTATAGGGATCACATGGCCGTGTAATCACATATATGGTATAATCACATACAATCAATGTGCCCTTAGACACCTTAATGACAATAAATATACATGTATAATAATAAACTCATTTTGATCAAATGATCAACTAATTTCTAACTAGATTTGCATCAAAACAAACCATTGAATTAACTTACCAAATGATACCACATATACTACTCAATTACTACCCTTAATATACATATATGTTTTCCATAGGAAAGTACCAATTCACATCAAGTTATAAAACATATACAATATGTACATTCAACTACCATTTCACCTTTCAAACATATTAAGCAAATCATCAACCATTTCAAGGCTATTATTTACATGCCAAAACTAAGTTCATTAAAACACCAAAATACCACAACTCAAGCCAAACCAAATGGCCATTTCAACAATTAAACACATGGGCCAACATTAGCCAAAATACCTATACATGCCATTATAACCAACATTAAACATTTGAAAGTACCAAAAGAGCTGATGGATAGTGTGATATAGCTCCAACAAGCTTCTAACCCGAACGAGCTTTCGATTCACAATAAAACACGAAAAATAATACAGAGTAAGCATTTAAGCTTAGTAAGTTCGTATAACTTAGAATTTAACTTACTATTTAATCAAAAAATAGGTAAGTACAAAGCATATCCCAACACATTTCGGCCAAATGCCTAAGCACATGTACACCAACCATATTAGCCATGTAAACACATATATATGAACCAATAATTTTGGATGAGCTCAACAATTAATCAAATTACATATACATGTAGCATCCATTTCATATATCTATATATATCATGTAACATCATTCCCGTGTATTTCATGTGTATACTTGTAATAGTCCATACTGAAATCATATCATTTTGTATCAGAACATTACCCGTTGAACAGTTTAAAATACCATTGGATACCCAAAATAGCTTACACATAGTGTGCTTGTAACACCCCTTACTCGTGTCTGACGCCGGGAGAAGGTACGAGGCATTACTGGACTTAAACATACACAGACATGCAAAAATCGGGCCATAAAATTTCTTTTTAATTCAAAACTTTTCATACACATGCATAATGTCCCATACACGGGCCTACAATGCCCTAAACATGCATTGAAAGTAGTTAAGGACTAAACCGAGAACCTTAGAAAGTTTTGAGAAAACTTTGAAAATTTCTTTCCATGGAACAGGGTTACACGCTCGTGTGGACACAGGGACACTCCTGTGTCCTCATGCCGTGCAACTCCCTAACAATGACGTCAGTAAACAAAATTTAACCACACGGCCAAACCACACACCCGTGTGCTAGGCCGTGTCATCCACACGGCTGAGACACACAGCCGTGTCTCTACCCGTGTGGCTAACACTTAGGCTATTTTCCAAGCCTTTTGTTACCATTAATCCCTCACGTCTTTACACACATCAAAGTTATACATCATGGCATCATTTTAATGATTTAGCAGACTTTACTAAGGCGTATTCTTAATTTTAACATGCTATTGTTCACAAGTTTTACATACTCATATAATATCAAGTCTAAACACATTAATCCATATTAATTGACCTTGTCAAGTGTCCTTATTTAAACATTAAGCATTCATGTTCAATCATCATCATCTTATTTCTATACCATACAATTACTTCATGGCTATAACCATTTTGATTGGTCATGAAGCATTTATCATACACACATGTCTTAACACCAATCATGCATGTCCCAGAAGCATAAAAACATCATCGCATCACAAGCATTAGAACTTATCATGAATAACTAGGCTTACAAACCACAATCATTATAAGCTACATCTCATGGCTATATACAATGAATCAATATAAGCCAATACATTTGGCTAATCATAACAACATCTATTATATAAACTAAATCCCTATACATGCCACTCACTTGAAGGTGCTTAATACACATATGTCAATACTCCAAAAGTGATGGCTTGATAGTGTGATGCTGCCTCCGACGATCTCCAACCCCGAGCTAACCTGACAACACTAAAAAAATGGAAAAGATAGGGTAAGCTTTATCGCTTAGTAAGACTGTATGAAAATAATAAGCAATTTATCAACTTGCTTCTCAAGGTAATACAACCCTATTTGCATTTTTTCTTATGTTCCAGTCAAGCTGTTTTCTCGAATCATAGTTACTAAGTTATTTATATCTGGAGCTACGGAACTCCAAATTAAGATCCGCTCTATGTCTCTTATCTCTAGGAGGTCTTCCTCCACTAGCAGGTATTTTCGGAAAACTCCATTTATTCTGGTGTGGATGGCAGGCAGGCCTATATTTCTTGGTTTCAATAGGACTCCTTACGAGCGTTGTTTCTATCTACTATTATCTAAAAATAATCAAGTTATTAATGACTGGACGAAACCGAGAAATAACCCTTCACCTGCGAAATTATAGAAGATTCCATTTAAGATCAAACAATTCCATTGAATTGAGTATGATTGTATGTGTGATAGCATCTACTATACCAAGAATATCAATGAACCCGATTATTGCAATTGCTCAGGATACCCTTTTTTAGTTTAGCTTCTAGTTAGCTTCTAGAATCTATTTCTGTAATAATTATAAGCATATAAATTATAACCCATAAATATTTTTGTAAAATTTCCAATGATTTTCTCAAATCAGAACAGGGGATTTAGAAATCATTCTGACTCTGTCTCACAACAATTTAAATATTTCACAATATGAAACTCCTTTTCTTACACCGTTTCTTCTATGTGAAACTAGACTCATTAAGCTTTAATTTCATATTTTATTCAGTCTTTAACTCAATTCCATAATTTTGGTGGATTTTCAAAGTGGGACTGCTGCTGCTGTCCAAAACTGCTTTAGTGTAAATTTATGATACTAAGTTTACCACACCTTATTAATTCATTTTCACCATATTGGTAAAAATACATGATTATACATCATAAGTATAGACCTATAATCACAGGGTCATCACAAAATCATTCTTATAGGCATGACTTACCTATTTACATCCTCACCAAGTGTTCATCATAAACCGAAATCATTTCTCATGAGTTTGGCATACATACCTAAGTTACTCAACATGCTCATATACTTACTCATATTCATTCCTTATTAATCATACAACATGAATTGAATTCACATCTCATCAATTTCATGTAAGTACCTGTACCATTCACAACATGGTCATAAGTTCTCTCAGTTTGATATATACCATAAATCTCCCGTTGAACCATTTGGAATATTATAGGATATTCAATAGCCCCAAACATGGGATAAGATGCCGACATGTAACACCCCTAACCTGTATTCATCATCGGAATGGGGTTACGAGGTATTACCAGACAAGAAATAAATTCAGAATAATCATATACATATTCTAGCTCAAACTCATAAATCAATCAAATATTAACATATATAACTAATTTAATTTCTTTACTAATCATATCTTAACATTTTTCAAACATATAACCAAATACATAATTCATAAGCAAATAATACCGATTATAATATTTTACCACATAGCATATGTGCATCTCAAAATAATACAAATAAATCAATCAATTATTACCAACATAAATTATACAAAGCAAACATATTTAAAAATATATATCATTATGGACTTTATCCATTCGGTACCACATTATAAAATATATAATTATTCAAAGTCTAATCAAATCAATAATGGCCTAATGTGCATTGCTATACACAGTTTTAAATAATTAAGACATGAACAAGTATACTTACAAATTCATCTAAATATTCATGCGCATAACTAATAGATCATATTTATTTATTCAATGTCCACTTTATTTACTAAACCAAATTATACGGATGTATCATTACATAAAACTAAATCAATAATTAATAACTCATTTTACATGTAATCTATTAGGTAAATCAAATCTCTGTGATAAATCAAATATCAATTGCCACATGTCATATGGTAAATTCCATTTCTATGTTAATTGCCTAATACATTCATTATTAGCTTCAAGCATATCTCACGCATAAAACATGCATAACAACAAGGTTCACATATATGTACCGATCATGAACAACTCACTTTCATTATCCATATCTATTTCATTACAACCAATTACCAATACCTCAAACCATAGCTATTTATCATATGCATCGTATTAAATATGCCACACATATCATACCATAACAACTAATAATAATCAACTTAAGGTTTACTAAATTATACCAACCACATATTCAAGTATATCATGATCGAATCACTAAAACCAAAAGCAAACATATCGTCATTTGGTAAAAGCATATATGCCGAGCTTAGCACACATAAGAACTATGAACAAGATAGCAAATATTTAAGTATCAAATTAGCCATTTTCGCATGGCTTAATATATACACATACCTTCTAACATAACCGTATATAGTATAGCCTATACATGCCATATGTTCAAAATTTAACTTATAAAAGTACCAAAACAGTCGATAGTGTGATAGACTTTGCTGACGATCCCCAAGCTCGTAGCTTGACTCCAAAATCTATAAAACAGAGGCAAACATAAACACATGCAGTAAGCTATCATAGCTTAGTAAGTCATAAGAAATAAACAGCTCAATGTTATTATTAACTTAACTCAAACAATTAATTTATGCTATCATGAATCACATTTATTTTCAAGCTTACAACTTCATATATAACATATACAAATTTTACCTTGATCGTATATACATGCATCTATTATCAAAATAACATACACTTTTAAATTTATAATATCAATGTATATATATATAACCGAATATTTAATCTCTTATATACATATCTTCATAAATCAAACCTTAATATTACATATTTATATAATAGTAATATTTGGCCGAATATACTTCACCAATTCTCAAATATGAAGGCACATACATTTCATTTGCACTGTCACATATACTTTACCTTTAGCCAATTATACATCTTCATATACATATGTACTTTCATTCACATCATAAATACATAAGTAGACCGAAAGTATACTTCTACATATGCATACATATAGTTCACATTATCATGTAACATTTATATCATCAATTCAAGCATTCAACTTACCATAATTTCATAACATAGTATAAATACATACCTGAGCCTATTAACTTGATTTTTCATTTGATCTTAACTTATTATTGCCCGTTGAACCATTCGGAATTGAATAGGATACTCGGATAATCACACATATCGTACAATGCCAATGTCCCTGACGTAGTTTTACATGTAATCACATATTGATGCCACTGACCCAGACAGGGTCTTACTCGTAATCACATATCGATGCCGCTGTCCCAGACAGGGTCTTACTTGCACACATATATCGGAATCACATATCGATGTCAACGTATTAAACGTGGTCTTACTCATACACATATATTGAAACCATATATCGATGCCAACGTATTAAACATGGTCTTACTCGCACACATATATCGAAGCCATGGTCTTACTCGCACATTACATATCGGAATCCTATGTCATGACATATTTATCCTAGCTATTCCTAGGGTTCAAACGGGGCTTTCGGACGTCATAACTCAGTCGAATCGAACTCGTAAGCTTAATTCCCAAGCATATACACATTCAACTATTATATATACAAGCTCATAAAATTTAAATCAGCATTTTACATTCACATATATTCAAAACTTACAATATTTATTTGCTTATAAACTTACCTCGGACGATGAAAATCGGAACGGGACGGCTAATCGACAACTTTAGTTTTCCCCCGATCCAAAATCAATTTCTTTGGTTCTTGATCTAAACATATTCAAATTAAACTCATTCAAACATATTTTTGCTTATTTTAATCCAAAATAAAATTACCATTTTACCCTTGATATTTCATACTTCTTATAATTTAGTCCAAATCGCACAAAACACAAAACATGCAAAATTTGCACACACCATGCTTAGGCTAAATCTTCCTTATGTTCATACAAGTCCATAAATTTCATTTATTTCACATTTTAGTCCCCCAATTTATTATTTTTACAAATTAGACCTAATTACTCAAAATCATCAAAAATTCCAATACAAAACATATCAATCCAAAACATATATTTCATAATTCATCAACTAACATCACAAAATTCAAATATTCATCAATGGCATAACTCAAAATATTCATCAAAATAAAAAATTCAAGCATGGGCTTTGTACATTACACTTCAACGATCTTAAAAATGTAAAAATTATCAAAAACTGAGCTAATTACATACCTTAATCAAGTTAACCCTTGACCGGAACTTCAAATCTTTTATTCTTTGTTTTCATTCTTTAATATTCAGCTATCAAAAAGATGAATGCATGTAGCTTTTGTTTTATGTTGTTTTATTACATTATTTTATTCATTTACAATTTTAACCTTTATTATTTAATTTGTAAATTTTATATACTAAGCCTACTACCGTCCATCCTTTATAATTATGGTCAAATTTCATCTTAAATGATTCATATTATAAAGACAAATTCAAATAAGCACTTACACAATTAACTAGTCACTTTTACATTTTACGCAATTAAGTCCTTTTTATTAAATCGGGCACTCAAACAACAAAATTAAATCACAAAAATTTCACACATATAATTTTACACATAATAAAAACATAAAATAATTATTTAAATATTTTTTGACTCGAATTCGTGGTCCCGAAACCACTGTTCCGAATAGGGTCTAAATCGGGCTGTTACACGACGCCATGTCCCAGACATGGTCTTACACTAGCTAGCACATCAAAGTCGATGCCATGTCCCAGACAGGTCTTACATTGAGTGGCTTTTATATATAGAGGTCGATGCTGTGTCCCAGATAGGTCTTACACTGGCTCTCATCTATCGGTGTCGATGCCATGTCCCAGACAGGTCTTACACTAACACACAACAAGCTGACGCCATGTCCCAGACAGGTTTTACACTAGCTTGTATATCTCGAGGCCAATGCATGTCCTAGACATGTCTTACACTAGTTCTCGTCTCAATGCCGATGCATGTCCCAGGCATGTCTTACACCGGCTTGTATATCTCGAGGCCGATGCATGTCCCAGACATGTCTTACATTGGCTCTCATAATGTGGCCGATGCATGTTCCAGACATGTCTTACACTAGCACACATATCACCCAATATCATGGCATGAATATCACAATCTATTCCTAAGGTTCAACTGGGAGTTATTGCTACGTAAATTCTCATAATTTACATTCACAACGGAAGTCAACAATTTAGACCATACTAATCGTACAATACATGGTAACATTATATTTGCATTATTTACGTACAACTTACTCGTTTCAATGTAATATCATACTCCATCAAATTTATAATGTATTCTATCATCACATGAGTGTTATTAACTTTTGGCATCACTTTCTCATACATAACTCCATCAACATATAATTCAATACAATTATAACAAAATAGATTTCAAGTATATTAACAATAATATGGATAACATGCTTATTTAGTCACACATACTTACCTCAATGCAATTTTGGCTAATTACTCCATTTTAGTCTACAACCTCGTACTTTTCGATTTAAGCCCAAATCTCAATTTTCTTAATCTAACATGATGAAATTCACTCATTTAATCATTACATTAATTAAAAAATTCTATAATTCAGAATTTGGCAAAATGCCCGTTTTTCCCTCAGACTTTACTAAAATTATGATTTTACCCTTAGGCTCGTAAATCGATTTTTATCCTTTACCAAGCCTAGCCTAATTCTTTTTATAACTATAGCAACTCACAATTTCAATTATTTTACACATTTACAACTTATTTTACAACTTTACAAAATGCCCTTTTTAGGTGTTTCATGCAAACTTCTTTCACAAAAGTTGTTTATTACACAACCAAGACTCATTTTCTTCAATAAAAATTCAGCAAACAACATAAATGCTCTCATGGAAAAACCCTATACTTTCAACCATTTTGTAAAATAGTCCCCCCATTAGCTTGCTCATGCTACAAAGGTCCCAAGAGTGTAAAAATCATCAAGAAAAGTCATCAAAATCACTTACTTGCAAGAGAACTAAGTGGCTGAAAGCTTAAGCTCTTAAAACCCGCTTGTTGGCTTCCATTTTCGGTGGGGAAGAAGAAAGATAAAAAGATGATACCTTTTGTTTTATTTTATTCTATTTCTAGTCAAAATTAAGTCACCAACCACACCAAATTTTGACTTTTCTACTTTCTTTCTCTCTATGGCCGGCCAAGCACCTTTTTTAGGGTATATTTTCACTTCAAACATCCCAAATTTTGGTTCTCTAGCTATTTAACATATTTAGCTAGAAAAACAAAACTTTTTCCCTTTATACGATTTAGTCCTTTTTCGCAATTAAGTATGGAATCGCTAAAATTATTTCACCAAAATTTTCATGCACTCATATAATCATGCTATAACACATAAAATAACATTAGAAATAATTTTCCTGGCCCCAGAATAGTGGTTCTAAAACCACTGTTCTGACTAGGCCCAAAATCGAGCTATTACAGTGCTAGCTCATTAACTGTAATACGTCAATTCATATACATGTATGCTCATACTAGCTGTGAACCGGTATGCTCTCACGAGCTATAAATCGGTATGCTCTCACGAGCTATAAATCGGTATGCTCTCACGAGCTATAAATTAGTATCCTCTCACGACCTGTGGAGTATCTGCAACACATGCAGGATCTCAATCAAATTATGAAACCCTAATGACATGTCATTTGTATCCTATGGATTCCTATGGTTCAAACAGGGCTCAGTAATTATCGTACGCCATTGGATATACAATTAGTAATTATGTATAACAATTCATAACATACATATATTTCAATTTAAAACATATAAACATGATTTAATTACACAAACTTACCTCGATGAGTATACATAGATACAGTGGCAATTAATCCGACACTTTCTCTTTGCCCCAATCTAACTCTGTACGAGGTCTTACTGGATCTATGCGGATAAATTTAACTCAATTCAACATATAATTCATTCAATTTAATCCAAAACATATTTTTAGAAAATTTACCATTTTGCCATTATACTTTTAAATTCTTTGCAATTTAGTCCTTAGGCTTGGAAAATGAAATTCATACAATTTTACCCCTACCCAAACCTAGCCAATTATTATAAAAACTTATAGCATCCCATATATTTCATAAATTCACAAATTATACCATGAATTTATCACATTTTTCAATTTAATCATCATTTGACATTTTTACCAAAAATTACTTTACAAAAGTTGTTTATCTAACAACAACCATTCAGTTTCTAATATCAAACATCAAAACTCATATGTATTCAACAATGGAAAAACCCTAATAGTTTAATTGTTTCTCAAATTAGTCCCGGGATAGTTAGATTAAGCTATAATGATCTCGAAAACATAGAAATCATAAAAAAGGGACAAAAATACATACCTAATCAAGGTAAATAGCTTAGCCGAAATCTCAAGCTTCCATGAATATATTTTTCTCTTCATAATCGGTTGATGATGATAATGGAAAATAATGGTTTGTTTTATTTTAATTAATTATAACTTTAATTACTAATTTCTGAAATTAACCTTAAAAATTCATTTCAATAATGACAAACCATTAAAATCCACTATCAACTCTAATGGTCTAATTACCATGCAAGGACTTCAAATTTAATGTTCTATAACTATCTAATACCTTTAGCTAATAGAACTCGACTTTTGCACTTTAAGCGATTTAGTTCTTTTTATCAAATTGAACATGTAAACGGTTTATATGGTAATGCTATCATACTGTAAACAATAAAATAATCATAAAATAAATTTTTTGACTTCGAATTTGTGGCCTCAATACCACTGTTCCGATTTCACTAAAAACGGGCTGTTACAGAATTGGTTTATGAATTGAATCAAGAAACATGTTACCCTATTAATTATTCGGGCATGATCAAATATAATTGGCATGCCATAGGATAGGAAGCGTTCAAGGTTATGCGGCTACGTGTTGGGAAGTGCTAGGCAACCCATTTGTCAATTATACTGACTAGTGCTGGGCATATCTATTTGTTGATTTTACCGGCCAGCGCAGGGCGCAACTCATTATTATGGATTTATCCGTTAGGCATTGGGTGACAAATTTGGTGTGTTGGTTGGATCTACGTATTTGTTCGAGTCTGACTCACGTTAATAGGGAAATAAAAATGCGAGTCAGAATTAAAGTATATGAATGGATTGAAATATATATATATATATGATCCTTGAATGTATACTATAGATATTGAAAAGGCAATTGAATATGAAATGAATGGAAAATGTGAAATGGAATGTTTATTAGTGAAGTGAATTAAGCAATGATATGTGAAGTGAATTGCTATGTATTCATACAGTAAGATCAGTTATATTGTATAACGAAATATGTGACTTTAGCATAGATGATATATAATTTGCATTTCATTATTCATTTTTAACTTATGCATTTGAAATGTTTTATGTTATGTTTTAATGTTCAATTAAAGTGTACTTAAAATATGAACATGTTGAATTTTAATTAATTTTGATGAATTTTGGTTAATTTCTACAGATTTGCACAAAGGGAAAAAAATGGCTCGGCAGACACTGCTAGAAGCACAAAACCGAGAATCAATTTGAAGTATCAAGGCGAATTAATTTTCAGCCTAAGACAATCCAAAATTATGTGTATTAATTCATAATATAAATAATTTTAATTTATATCCAATTTAATTTGGGTTAATAATTTATTATTAATAAATTATGAAAAGTGGTCCAGTTGAGCCGAACCGAGTGAACCGAACCAACCAAGTAATGGACAGCCCAAAATCGCCCCATGTGCTGACCCAAATCAGATTATTGGCTGATTATTTAGCTTGCAAATAGGCCCTTAAAAACTTTTTCAAATAGAATTCAAACCCTTCCACAAATGGTGGCTTTCTAAATTTGCCCCAAGCTTAATTTAGTAAGTTTGAAATCATCAAACTTGCCACATGTGTGGCCGAAAAAGAGAGGGCTCTTTGGATGCTAATTTTAGCAGCCCTTTTTAGCTATAAAAACCCCTTTAAGCTAATCATTTGAAAGACATCTCATTTATTAACATCTTTTCTCTCTTCTCTCCACTTTCTCTTTTCTTTGCCATTTCAAATTCTCTTGCTCTCTTGCCGATTTCTTCCCTTGGAAAAGGGGTGTTCATCAGCTGTTTTGGAGCAACATTGAAGTGTTCATAGCAGCTTTGGTCGATGAGGACAAACAGAGAACGAAGAACGGAGCAAACTAGTCAAGCTACGGAGAAACACCAGATTTGATTCTTGTTCCCCATCTTTTTAATTTTTGTTGTTGTTATGATGAACATATCTATGAATATTTATGTTGTTGGAATGGTTAATTCAATCAATTTAGCTTGAATTTAATTCGTGTTAGGTTGATTGCATTTTGTTTGCTTAAATTGTTAAAATTGTGTTTATGTTGTTATAGGCCTTGATAAGATGCTTGATTAAGTAAAATCATGACTAAGTTATTCTTGCATTACAATTGTTAGGTAACTAATGAGTTAATTATTTAAACGGATTGAAATTGTAATTAATTGACACAGTACGTAATCATGCAGTTTAATCATCTAAGGTAGCTAAGGGTTAAATTAGCAATGGTATCTGATGATACAATTGCCTTGCATAACTTGCAAGATTATTGTGGTTAAACTGTTTCAAGGTAAGGATACTTTGTTGCCTCACATAGTCTTTTATGTGCTTATTAAATCGAGTTAATTGTTTGAATTGATATAGGGATATGTTTAAGAGATGATTTCAATTTAATAAGTATGTATGTACTATAACATATTTGCCTATTAAGATTTGTTTAATCAATTGAATTGACATAGGGATATGTCCAAGAGATGAATGGATTTTGGTAGGTGAGTATGTTCATAAGTTAGCAAATTACCAATGTAACACCCCTAACCCATATCCGTCGCTGGACTAGGGTGAAAGGCATTACTGGACGAAATAGAATATTTTACGAACAATTCAATAACATCATCATCAAACATAGTCAAACATCATTATAGAATCCCTTATATAGGTCATTGAGACCTTAAACATGCATTAGAAATGGGTCGGGACTAAACTAAGCTTATACAAAATTTTTCATAAATTAAACAATTTTTCAAAGTTTCACAAGTTATACGCCTGTCTGAACAGGTCGTGTGCCTCACACGGCTTTAGACACACCCGTGTGTCTAGGCCGTGTCAAAACAGGGCATACGTACTGACTTGTCCACACGACCACATGACACGCCTGTGTGTCAGGCCGTGTGAAAATTAGGGAGGTTATTGACTTGGGTCACATGCCCGTATGTCTAGCCCATGGTTGAAACTGACTTGGCCAGATGGCCTAGACGCGCCCGTGTGTGCAACCGTGTGGTCTGCCTAGGCTCATTTCGAAATGGACCTCGAGTAACATGGCTGAGACACACGCCCGTATGGGCAAAAATAGGCTGTTTACAAGGCCAATTTGCCACCTATTAAGGGTACTCCCTACAATCATCAAAAACACAAAATTTTATGCCAAATTCTTAGCCATTTCTCAACCAAAACATATACCATTCATACCAATACATTATCAACAAATTCCATTCTTAATTCATCAACCAAATCATACCAAATCTAAACCGAAGTCATACCAAAGCATATTTTTCAATACTTCAAATTTACATCATGCAATCTCATAACCAAACTTACCATTTTCTCAAATAAACATATATCAAAACTTACCAAAATTGACAATTTAATTTGGTCATTCATAAGCACATCACATATTGTATACGAAAATCAAACATAAGATCAACTAAACCAAGCAATATCACATGGCTAAATATTTACATATCACAAAACATAATCTAATTACTTCTAGCCTATACATGACATACTTTAATATGTACACTTTCAAAAGATACCAAAGTAAGGTTCAATAGTGTGGTGACGATCCTTGATGATCCCCGAGCTCCCGATAGCTATGATATCTATAAATCAATGCAAACACATACAAAGCAAGCTTTCAAAAGCTTAGTAAGCCATATACAAATAAACTTATCACAAAATACAATTATAGTCTAATTCAATAATATGAATCATGGCATATCATAATGATAAGTTCATATTTCCCATTTAGCTCAAAGGCTCATAATCATTTGCTCATATATGCATAATTCACTTATACTTAACATATTTCATTTTCACATACCTCATACTTATTCTATAAGTTCACATATATACATATACTTTGTACTTACCTTATTTTCAAACATAATGTACATTTCAAATGTACCTAAATCAGATACATATTCACATAGTCATTCATTTCTTGGAATGCCGTTGAATCGTTCGGAATCATAAGGATAGCGGATAACTAGGAAAGGTCATACAATGCCAACGTCCCAAACGTGGTCTTACATGTAATCAAATATCAATGCCACTGTCCTAGATAGGGTCTTACACGAAATCAAGTACGATGCCAACGTCCCAGACGTGGTCTTACATGATAATACATATCGGATCCTATGTCATGACATATGTATCCTAACTATTCCTAAGGTTCGTATGGGGCTTTTCAGACGTTGAAACTCTGTCGATACTTTCTCGGATATCTCATATTCATCTTTCGTATTTTCATTTATCACAATACAGTGACATATATACATGAATAAATCAATTTAAACACATTTATTTTTATATCGACTTACCTTGTACGGACTCGAATAAACAGAACCGGCTACTCGATGACTTTCGACTTTCCCCGATCTAATTCCTTTTCCTTTGGTTCTTGATCTATATAAATTCAAATTTAACTTATTCACTTTCACTCTCATTCAAATCAATCAAAAAACACATATTTAAAGAACTTTACAAACTAGCGCTCACATTTTCACATTTTATCACTTTAGTCCCTATTTCACAAAATCACAAAATACACATAATTTTCATATACCCAAGCATAACCAAATATTCATAGCGCTCATATAAGCCCATATATTTCATTTATTTCACATTTTAGTCCCTCTATTAACAAATTTCATAATTTAGTCCATTTTACTCAAATTCATCAAAAATTCAAAGACAAAACTTAGTAATCTAACAAATATCTTTCATTTTCTAACATCAAACTTCATAAAGTTCATATATCATCAATAGCTCAACTCAAAATCATCAACAATTTCAGAAATTGAAGCATGGGCTTGATAAGTTACTAAGTAACGATTACAAAACGTAGAAATTATCAAAAATCGGACAAAAACACATACCTAAATAGCCAATGTAAGTGCCAAAACCCTAGCTTGCTTATTCTTCTTCTTTTTATTTCAAATTTTCGGCAAAATGATGAACATAAAGGCTATTTTAGTGTTTTGTTTTATTAATATAACTTTAATTACTAAATACCAATTTTGCCCTTAATTAATAACATATAAAACTTTAATATATAAGGCCATAAATGTCAACTCATATGTTCAATGGTCAAATAACAACATAAGGACCTCTCAATTATAAAGACATAATAAATAGGCACTTTAGCAAATAGAACACAACTTTACATTTTATGCGATTAGGTCCTTTTATCAAATTATGCACACAAATGATAAAGTTTTCATACGAAATTTTCACACATACTAATTCACATATAATAAGCACAAAAAATAATATTAAAATATTTTTTGACTCGGATTTGTGGTCCCAAAACCACTATTCCGACTAGGGTATAAATCAGACTGTTACAACCGAGTTACCGTAAATTTATTCATAACAATATAAACATGAGTTTAATAATTCTAAGTTAAGACATGTAATTAATCTAACATAATTATGTCATCTTGATTAAACTCGTATTTTGAAATCATGCATTTGAGATTTATTTACTTAGTTTAAAATCTTAGTTTTTAATCACCCTCTTCAAATAAAATATTTTTTCTTCACCAAAGTGTTTTAAATAGCATTCATAAATAATTCTTTTCATAGTCCCTGTGGGTACGATAACTCGACATTTACTTGTCACTTTATTACTTGTTGCGATTGTGTACACATGCACTTTTTCGTTGTTCCACGTGTTCAGTCAACTAATCCATGTAACACCCTTTACTCGTGTTCGACGATAGGCAGGGTACAAGGCATTATCGAACTTAAACATAACCAATCATACAAAATCGGGCCATAAAATTTCATTCAATTTAAAACCATTCATAAACATACATATCGTCCCTTATACGGGCCCACGAGGCCCAAAGCATGCATTGGAAGTGGTTTGGGACTAAACCAAAAACATTGGAAAACTCAGATAATTTTTTATCAAAACAGGGGTCACACGCCTGTGTGGCTTGGGACATGCTCGTGTGGGTAGGCCGTGTGGTCACACATGCCTGTGTCCTCAGCCCGTGTCACTCTCTGTTTATGACGTCACGCACAATTTGGGGTCGCACGGCCAAGTCACATGCCCATGTCCCGGGGTCGAGCCCTTCACACGGCTGAGACACACAACTGTGTCTCTGCCCGTGTGGCCAAGAAAATGGATATTTACCAAGCCATTTGTGACCCTTATTTGCACATATATACACACTTTTAATGGCACTTAACATGGCACAATTAAGCTACCAAGACAACCATAATCAGGGCTTAAACATATCAAAACAATTATTTACTGTTCATAACAAAAACTGTTCACTTGTTTCATAGTCACTAAATTATTTATATCTTGAGCCACAGAATTAAAAATTAAGATCCACTTGATTTTTCTAAAACTAGACTCAAATATCTTCCTACCATAAAATTTTCAGAATTTATGGTTTAGCCAATAAGTATAGTTAATTCTTCAAATTCATCTCTGTTCTACTGTTTGACAGTTTTGACCTTTCTTCACTAAAATTTAATTATCTCTTAGTACGGGATTCAGATGATGTTCCCATTTGTTTCTCTTGAAAATATGCTCATTACGAATTTAAACATATAAATTTGAACCCCAAGTATTTTTATAAAATTTTTAATGATTTTCCAAATTCAGAACAGGGGAACCTGAAATCATTCTAACCTTGTCTCACAAAAATTCAAATTTCTCATAAAATGAAATTCTTCATTTCTTCTATGTAAAACTAGATTCAATAGGCTTTAATTTCATATTTTATTCAACCTCTAATTTGATTTCCAAAATTTTTGGTGATTTTTCAAAGTTATACTACTGCTGCTGTCCAAAACTGTTTGAATGCTAATTTTACTCTTTCATGATTTCTTTGTATTAACTTTCATTTAGACATACATAACACCTTCAACATAACAACTTCCCACATGTATCATCTAGAATAATTTCATTAACATACATTATAAACCACATCACACAATGACATTGGCATAGGCATATGAGGAATTAATATGCTTGCAACCCATTAGCCAATATAAGCCAATTTATGTGCCTACATACCAAATCAAATCCTTAATCATTACAATCCTTAATCATTATGTACATGAGATTGTTCATATTTGACCATGTTGAAGTAATCATGCTAATGTTCATTTGATAACTTATTTGCTTATGACTTACTAAGCTATTTAAACTTACTGTGTATGTATTTGTTCGTTTGTTTTATAGATTTTTGGAAAGCTAGTTACAAGCTCGGGGATCGTCAAGGAAATCCGTCACACTATCGATCACTATTTTGGTATTTTAAAAGCTTGAATTTTGAACTTATGGCATGTATAGTCTAGCACTTGTTTTGCTTAGTTTTGAAATTGTAAATATAAAGCCATGCAAAAATGGCTAGTTATGATGTTTATGTTTATGCAAATTTCAGTCATGGTATATATATGTGTGAGGTGTTTGGCATATTCACTAATGGTTGTGTAATTTGGTTATGGTTTAAGCCTATTTTGAAAGCAACATGCATACTATATGTATATGACGTACTTAGTATATGGATGATGATAAAGTCATGAGAGTTGGTGTGATTAAGTAGATGAAAAGTTTATGTTATCTGTGTATGAAATTGAATTAGTTATTTAGGTTTGGATTGTAAATGATTTTAGATGTTGTACGAGTGATGTTTAGACATGTTTCCTAGTATATGAAAAAGACATGATATGACTTAATGTGATTGTTCGAAAATGACTCAAATTGATATAATCATATGTGCATAGATTTGTGATGAGTTAAAAGGAATATTTGATCTAGATATAGTGCTTGTTATGTGATATAAATATTAATGTACGTCTAGTATGCCATGTGGATATTATAATATAAGTTAATATACTGGCCGAATAGATGATGTAATGAATGACAAAATAGGTGCATGTTTTAAGGCTTAATTGGTTGGTTATATAGGTACGGTGGATAATGGAAAATAATTATTAAGATTTATAATAACCTTGGTATTTGGTAGATAAGTGTTTTAGGTATGAATGTATTTCAGCAAGTATGTTTAATTAGTGGTTAGTGATTTGGTAAAATGCAAATTGAACAATGACATCAAATGTACATTCGGTTATACTATCAGGTTGCTAATGTCGCATATGTGATTGGTTTGAATATAT
The DNA here is from genome assembly GCF_007990345.1 of Gossypium hirsutum. Taxonomy (NCBI): domain Eukaryota; kingdom Viridiplantae; phylum Streptophyta; class Magnoliopsida; order Malvales; family Malvaceae; genus Gossypium; species Gossypium hirsutum. The sequence continues at coordinate 52,136,379 of NC_053426.1, read as the reverse complement.
CTATATTGGTTTGATTAGTTTCAATAATTGCATGTGTAAGAGTATTAAAATGAAATATTTAATATTATAGCAAATGCATAATGGTTTACTTAGTGATAGTTAAACTCTTAAATTGCATTAAAATATATTTTTATGAAATTTCTATTTATGAAATGGGAAAATGTTTGATTTATTTTATTTGGGTATTCGAATACCATTATAGTGATGAGTATATAGGTTGAGTTATGTATTTATAAAGTGTATATTATAAGACATTAAGATATGTTTATTGACTTGAGAACATGATGTATGTTTGATATGAATTCTATTGAACTTTAAGATATGAATAATTTATGTAGTATGCAATATGATTTATGTTTATTATTTAATTAGTAATATGTTATATATATGTATATATATATGAATATGATCTATGTTTTGCATGATCGTTAAATGTGCTATTATGTCTGGTAATGCCTCTTAACCCTTGTCCGGCGATGGATACGGGTTAGGGGTGTTACATTTGATTGGTATCAAAGCTACAGTTTAGTCGGTTCTAGGACTAATGTAGCGCATGTGAGTCTAGCTATACATGCCATATTTATAAACTGCGATAGTGTGATGATTCCTGACAATTAAAATGTGTTTTCGTATAGTAAATGGATCCCAGTCGAGCCGTAGCTGATGATGTGGAAAGTAATACACCCGTTCCCGTTCAAGGGGCAGTGCAATCTGATTTTAGACCTATTACGAGTAGCCACGAGCCAGAGGCTGAACAAGCCTTTTACCAGATGATGAACGATTGGTTCACACAGTATATTCGTACAAATCTAGCTGTCAACAACCCCCAACCCCACCTAATTCTCTTTAGATACCCATAATATCTTAAGTTATTGATCCGATGAGATTAAATAAGCCCTCGGTTGATAAAATCAAAAAATGCGGGGCTGAAGAATTCAGAGCCATTATTGAAGATGATGCTGAGCGAGCTGAATTCTGGCTTGATAATACTATACGTGTGTTTGAAAAGCTATCCTGTACTGATGAGTGAATTAAATGTACTGTATCTTTTTTTCGAGATTCTGCGTATCATTGGTAGAATGCACTAGTATCGGTGGTTTCGAAAGAGCGGGTTACCTGGGAGTTCTTTCAGACTAAATTTCGTAAGAAATACATCAGTCAGAGATTCATTGATCAAAAACACAAAGAATTCCTTGAGTTAAAACAGGGTCGCATGGCAGTTACAGAATACGAACGAAAATTTGTGAGACTCAGCAGATATGCCCGAGAATGTGTATCAACTGAAGAAATAATGTGCAAAAGATTTGAAGACAAGTTGAATAAAGATATTAAGATGTTAGTTGGGATTGTTGAAATAAAAGAATTCGTGGTACTAGTCGAGCGAGCTTGCAAAGCTGAAGAGCTCGGGAAAGAGAAAAGAAAGGCTGACTTTGAAGTTAGAGATTCACGAAAAAGATCATCGAGTAAGTCATTTCAGTCGGCATCAAAGAAATTTTGAGATGACTTTGGCCATTCAAAGGCTACTGCAGACTACTTTAGACGTGATCGAGATAGACCACTTGTGAACTCGAGAGCTACCTCAGTAACTAGTGTTGGAAACATCCGACCAAACCAACCTGAGTGCAAACATTGTGGTAAATGACATCTCGATAGTTGTAGATTGAATGATCGGGCTTGCTTTAAATGTGGATCGATGAATCACTTCATTCGTTAATGCCCTGAGTTGGTTGAGCAAGACATGAAGCAGAATTCGAGGCTGAGTAACACAGCAGCTCGAGGTAGACCACCTAGAAATACGGGTAATGTGAGTGGCAGCCAGAGGGGAACTAAAGACACGACTGTTAGATCTGAGGCTCGCGCTCGTAAAGAAGTTTCGTCTCCAGATGTGATTACCGGTACTTTCACTCTTTATGATACTAGTGTTGTTACATTGATTGATCCTGGATCGACTCATTCTTATGTATGTGAAACTTTAATATCCAGTAAGACTTTGCCTGTAGAGTTTACTGAATTTGTGATTAGAGTATCGAACCCCTTAGGCTGGTGTGTTTTGGTTGATAAAATATGCGAGAATTTTTTGTTGATGATTCGAGATTCATGTTTTCTGGCTAATTTGATGTTGTTTCCATTCGACAAGTTTGATATAATTCAGGGAGATTGGTTAACATTGCATGATGCTATTGTGAACTGCAAACAGAAGACTATTGATTTGCGATCCAGAATAATGAAATAATTCGGATTGAGTCTAATGATCTGAATGGTTTACCAGCAGTGATTTCTTCGATGTTAGCTTAGAAATATGTAAGAAAGGGTTGTGAAGCATATTTTGCCTATGTACTTGATTCTAAAGTGATTGAAAAGAAGATTGAATTAGTACCAGTAGTGTGCGAATATCCAGATGTGTTTCCTAAAGAATTACTGGTTTGCCACTGATCCGAGAAGTAGAGTTTGGCATTGAGTTAGTGCCGGGGATAACTCCGATTTTGATAGCTCCGTATAGAATGGCACTGACTGAATTAAAAGAGTTGAAAGGTTAGTTGCAAGAATTGATTGAAAGAGGCTTCGTGTGACCGAGTTTTTCTCCTTAGGGTGCACCGGTTTTGTTTGTTAAAAAGAAAGACGGAACTATGAGAATGTACATCGACTACCGACAACTCAATAAGGTGACTATAAGGAATAAATATCCTTTGCCATGAATTGATGACTTGTTCAATCAGTTGAAAGGGGCCACAGTGTTTTCATAGATAGACTTGAGATCGAGTTACTATCAGCTGCGACTTAAAGACTCCGATGTGCCAAAAACTACTTTTCGAATGAGGTACGGACACTATGAGTTTCTGGTTATGCCTTTCGGACTTACTAATTCACCTACTGTTTTTATGGATCTAATGAATTGGATATTCAAACAGTATTTGGATCGATTTGTGGTTTTGTTTATTGATGACATCCTAATTTATTCCGTGATGAATCTGAACATGTTGAACACCTGAGAATTGTGTTACGGGCTTTGCAAGATAAATAGTTGTATGTGAAGTTCAATAAATGTGAGTTCTGGTTGCGTGAAATTGGTTTCTTGGGACATGTTGCATCAGTATCGGGTATTCGGGTTGATCCGAGAAAGATTTCATCAATACTAGATTGGAAGCCTATGAGAAATGTTTCCAAAGTTTGAAGCTTTTTGGGACTTGCTAGTTATTACAGACGATTCGTGAAATGCTTCTCAACATTGCAACCCCGATGATGAGACTACTTCAGAAAGATGTTAAGTTCGAGTGGTCAGAAAAGTGCCAGAAAAGTTTTGATCAGTTGAAAGCTTTGTTGACCAAAGCTCTAGTGCTAGTTCAGCCAGAGTCGGGAAAGAAATTTGTAATTTATAGTGATGCAGGAAGGCAAAGTCATAGCTTAAGCCTCGAGATAGTTAAAACCGCACGAAAAGAACTATCTGGCGCACTATCTGGAATTGGTAGCTATTGTGTTTGCATTGAAGATTTGGCGCCACTATCTGTTCAGTGAGAAATGTCACATTTATTCCAATCACAAAAGCTTAAAATACTTGATGACTCAGAAAGATCTGAATCTACGATAGTGAAACTGGTTAGAGTTGTTAAAAGATTATGAGCTTATAATTGACTACCATCCGGGAAAGACCAATGTTGTTGTAGATGCTCTAAGTCGAAAATCTCTATTTGCTTTGCGTGTGATGAATGCGCATATGGCTCTCTCTGATGATGGCTCGATTGTAGCTGAGTTAAAAACGAGACCGTTATTTATGCAGCAGATTCGTGAAGCTTAGAAAGTTGATAATGAATTGTTAGCAACACGGGCTCAATGTGATTTGAATGCCGATTCAGAATTTTAGATTGATGCTGATGATTGTTTGAGATTTAGAGGCCGAATTTGTGTTCCGAGAAATTCAGAGTTGATTCGGATGATTTTGTATGAAGATCACAGTAGTTGGTTATCTGTTCACTCAGGAAGTACAAAAATGTATAACGATTTGAAACGGTTTTATTGGTGGCCTAGTATAAAGTGTGACATCTCTGAATATATTTCAAAATGTTTAATCTATCAGCAAGTCAAAGCTGAACATCAAGTACCGTCTGGGTTACTTCAGTTGATTATGATTCCGGAGTGGAAATGAGACAGAATCACGATGGATTTTGTATCGGGTTTGCCTCTGTCACTGAGTAAGAAAGATGCAATCTGGGTTGTTGTTGATAAATTGACTAAATTGGTTAATTTCATTCTGGTTCGCACAAATTATTCACTTGATAAGCTTGCTGAGTTGTACATTTCTCAGATTATGAGATTGCACAGAGTACCTATTTTTATTGTTTCGGATAGAGATCTAAGGTTCACATCGCGATTTTGGAAGAAACTACAAGATGCATTAGGTACGAAACTACACTTTAGCACTGCTTTGCACCAACAGACAGATGGTCAATCCGAGCGGATTATACAGATACTCGAGGATATGTTGAGATGTTACATTCTTGAGTTTGAAGGTACATGGGAACGATACTTTCCACTAATTGAATTTGCTTATAATAATAGCTTTCAATCAAGTATCAAAATGGCTCCTTACGAGGCTTTGTACGGTTGCAAATGTTGAACACATTTGTATTGGACTGAGCTCAGTGAGAATAAGATACAAGGGGTCGATTTGATCAAAGAGACTGAACAAAAAGTAAAAGTGATTCGTGATAGACTAAAAGTAGTGTCAGATCGTCAAAAATTGTATGCATACTTGAAATGAAAAGATATTGAGTTTTAAATAGGGGACAAAGTGTTTTTGAAAGTCTCACCGTGGAAGAAAATACTTTGATTCGGTCGTAAAGGCAAATTGAGTCCGAGATTTATTGGGTCGTATGACATTATTGAGCATATCAGGTTGGTTGTGTAACATCTTGATTTTGGGCTTAGTCGGAATAGTGGTTTCAGGACCACAAATTCAATGAGGAAAATTTCATTTTTATTATATTTTTATGGTCTTAGATTTCACGAAATGATTTCGTGAAAATTTCGTTCGAAAATTTCGATGTTTGGGAACTCAATTTAGTAAAAAGGACTAAATTGTAAAAAGTGCAAAAGTCGAGTTCTACATGTTAGAGGTATCAAATTGTTATGAAATTTTAAATGGGAGGTCCTTAAATGATAATTAAACCATTGTATAACTTTTTGGACAAAAATGGCCTTGATTGGGTAAATTTTGAAAGAATAGTAAAAAGGGCATTTTGGTCATTTATGGGTAAAATGAATTAAAAGACAAATTTTAAACTCCAAATGTGTCCCTTTCTTCTTGCTACAGCATAATGTACCAAGATCAGCCATGGTTAGGGTTTGGCCAAGCTTCCAAGCTTAATAGTAAGTGATTCCGAGCTCCGTTTTTAATGTTCTATGTATTTTTGAAATCCCAGTAACATGATCTGCTCATTTCTACCATTATTTTGAGCTAGGATTTATGTTTAAAAATTTACCCATGAATTATATGAATGTATTTTGATGTTTAATGGTAGAATATGAAGCTTGAAATTCTGTTAAACAACTTTTGCTAAGCGATTTTACGTGAAAACGAGTAAAACGGTATAATCGGTAAAACTACCTAATGTTCATAAGTACATGTTAGAGTGAGAATTTGATGTTACCATAGAAGGGAAAAATGATCAGAATGTCATAAAACATAAGAAAATAGGAAGAATTTTAATTTTTGAACCTTGGGGCAAAAGTGCAAATATGCAAAAGTTTAGGGGTCAAAATGAAAATTTGTAAAGATATAATTTTTAGACCCATATGAATAGTGTGACTAATTAGTAGGCTAAATATGATATTATAGATCAAGGAAATCGAGATTTGGGTTGAAATCGGGAAAATACAAGGTTATGGACTAGAATGGTAAATTGCCATTTCTGGATCCTAGGTAAGTTTGTACGTAAATAATATCAATTCTTTTTATTTTATTATATTTTGTTATCATATGAAATGTGGCTGTCTATAGAATTGTTGTAAATTGCAAATTGAAAAAGGATTATGAATAAATTGTAACATGTTGGAAAGTGAGGAATTTCCCGGTTGAACCTTCGGAATAGAAACGATACAAATGATCTATTGTGAGGTCACGTGTGTAGTACTAAGTGCAGGCTACTACATGTACCGGATAATTGGTCGCATGTGTAGTACTAAGTGCAGGCTACTATGCATACCCGATAACTTCGATCACGTGTGTAGTACTAAGTGCAGGCTACTACGTGTACGGATAATTGGTCGTATGTGTAGTACTAAGTGCAGGCTACTATGCGTACCAGATAGCTTTGGCTACAAGTGTGAAAATATGTGTAGGCAACTGAGTATCAGTTATTATTCCGAAGAGTTCAACGGGAAAATCGATTAAGTAAAAATACATGTGAACATGATTATATGATGAATAAGTGCAGGTATATGTTTAAGAAAATTTTGAGCAATATGCTCGATATTTGAGAGAACTTCGATAAGACAAAATGGATTAAGTGAAATTATGTAAGAGTGAATTTTAGTAGTAAAACAGTGTTGGACAGCAACAGTTGTGTGACTTTGAAAATTCACCAAAAATTGTGTAAGTTTAATTAAATTTCAAATAAATTATGTAATTAAATCTTAATGAGTCTATTTTCATATAAAGGAACAGGGGGAGCAAAAGAGTTGTATATTATGCGATATTCTAATTTTTGTGAGACAGTGTTAGAATGAATCTAGATCCCCTATTCTGACTTGGAAAAATTGTTAAAAATTGTAGAAAATAATTATGGGTTATAATTTATATGATTAGAATATTTTATGAGTCTAATTTTAATAGAAACAAATAGGAACATTATCTGAGTCTCGTACTATGAGATAAATAAATTTTAGTAAAGAAAGGTCGAAGCTATCAAACAACGAAACATGGGAGACTTTGAATAATAAACTGTACTTATTGGTTGAACCAAAAATTCTGAAAATGTTATGGTGTAAATATATATAAGTCTAGTTTTTGGGAAAATTTATGGATATTAATTTTGAGTTCCGTAACTCCAGATATAAATTATTTAGTGACTATGACTCAAGAAAGTAGCTTAACCAGAACATGTGTAAATGTACAATTGGGTTAGTTTTACTATGGAAAGCATGTTAGTAAATTGCTTATTACTATTTCATGCGAGCTTACTAAGCGTAAAGCTTACCCCCTCCTTTCCATTTCATTTAGTGTTGTTAGGTTAGCTCAGGGTTGGAGATCGTCGGAGGCAGCATCACACTATCAAGCCAACACCTTGACAGTATAAACACATATGCTAGAATTATCAAGTGAGTGGCATGTATAGAGACCTAGTTTTATAACATGTGTTGTTATAATTTGGCCAAATATATTGGTCTTTAGTGAGCTAATGATTTTGACTTATAAACCTAGCTATTTATGTTATGTTTGATATTGGTGATGTGCATATGCTTGTTTGCCATGCATGGTTGGTAATATGTTATGTGTTGTTGTGAATGTTTAAGTCCGTTAATGCCTCGAACCCTATCCCGACGTTGGATTCGGGTGAGGGGCATTACAGGTTGCTTATAGACTATTGTTGCCAATTGACTTAGAAAAGATCCGTAACGTGTTTCACGTTTCGATGCTTCGACGATATCAATCTGACCCATCACATGTGATTTCCCCATCTAGGATTGAGATTCGATCCAATATGACATACGAGGAAGAATAGATCTAGATTTTAGATCGCGAGGTTAAAGAATTAAGAAATAAGAAAATCTCTTTAGTGAAAGTCTTATGGCATCGACACGAGGCTGAAGAAGCTACGTGGGAGCTCGAGGATGCTATGAGAGAACAATACCCAAACCTTTTCACTGGTAAGATTTTTGGGGACAAAAATCCCTAAAGGGAAGAGTTGTAACAGTCCGGTTTAAAAGTAGTTTCAGGACCACAAATCAAAGTCAGAAAAATATTTTAATTATATTTTAGGTGTTTACAGCGTGTTAGAATGCATGTGTGAAATTTTCGTGAATTAATTTTACCGTTTGTGTGTTTAATATACAAAAATGACTTAATCGTGTAAATCGTAAAAGTTGAATTCTATAAGTTAAATGCATTAAATGACTATAGATTTTAATTGTTTGAGTACTTGAATGGTAATTAAACCATTTAAGTGTTAGTGGACATTTATGGGAGATGGTATTGTTGAAATTTGTTTTAAATTAAAAGGTTAATGCTGTAAATTGTGAATAAGGTGTATTAAAATAAAGAAAACATAATGGAAGCATGCAAAAACATTTGTTTTAGCCGAATGGTGAAGAAGAAGAAGCTATTTTAGTGTTCTAGGGTTTGGCCTTTTAAATTCTTGATTAAGGTATGTTCTTTGCTCGTTTTTTGATAATTTTAACGTTTTTGAGATCGTTGCTTTGAATACTAGCTAGCCCATACTTGAATTTTTGAATTTAATGATGATTTTATGTTTTGCCATTGTTGAAAGCTTGATGATTTTTGTGTTTGATGATGAAAAATAAATGTGTTAATAGATTTTCATATTTAATTAAGTGATTTTCAGTAAAAATGCCTATTTGGGATTAAATTGTGAATTTTGTAAATTGAGTGGTCAAAATGTGAAATAAATGAAAGAAATGGGCTTCTATGAACCTTATTAAAATTTGGCTATACTAGAGTTTAATGAAATTTTGAATATTTTGTGTTTTGTGAAATAGGGACTAAATTGTGAAAAATGTGAAATGTTAGGGGCTAAAGTGCAATTTGCCCATTTGTGTGTTTATGCGTGAATTTGAATGAATATATGAATAAAAAATTTAATTTTTTATTAATTTAGATCAAGAAAAGAGGAAATCATAATTGGATCGGGGGAAATCTAAAGTTGTCGAATAGTCGTCCCGGTTCATTCGTCTTCGTCCGAGGTAAGTTCATAAGTAAATAATTGTTGTTAAATCCATATGAAAATGTATTTAATTGTGCCGAATTGAATTTTAGTAATTATATATGTGTATGCCAAATTAGTATAAAGCATGGGAGAAATATATACGAGGTGGAATCGATTGGTTTACGATGTCCGACAGCCCTGTACGAACCTTAGGAATAGTTAGGATACATATGTCATGACATAGGATTCTGATATGTGATTTTGTGTAAGACCACGTCTGGAATGTTGGCATCGATTTGTGATTTATGTGTAAGACCATGTCTGGGACATTGGCATTGTATATGAGTTCGTGTAAGACCCTGTCTGGGACAGTGGCATCGATATGTGATTACATGTAAGACCTGGGACGTTGGCGTTGTATGAGCTTTTCGATTATCTGAGTATCCTTATTAATTTTGAATGGTTCAATGGGCAATATTGAATGTGAAATCAAGCTAAAAGGTTCAGGTACGTGCGAAGTTAAATGTTCATTAAAATATGGTAAGTATAGTACTTGAGATGATGATATGAACTATGCATATTAAAGGTGTGATCGTTGTGCACATGAGATTGTTCATATTCGGCCATGTTGAAATAATCATGCTAATGTTCATTTGATAACTTATTTTCTTATGACTTACTAAGCTATTTAAACTTACTGTATGTGTATTTGTTATTGTTATATAGATTTTTGGAAAGCTAGTTGCGAGCTCAAGGATCGTCAAGGAAATCTGTCACATTATCGATCACTATTTTGGTATTTTAAAAGCTTGAATTTTGAACTTATGGCATGTATAGTCTAGCACTTGTTTTGGTTAGTTTTGAAATTGTAAATATAAAGCCATGCAAAAATGGCTAGTTATGATGTTTAAGTTTATGCAAATTTTAGTCACTGAGGCCTATAACAACACAAACACAATTTTAAAAAATTAAGTAGACGAAATGAAATCAACCTAACACGAATTAAATTTAAGCCATATTAATTAAATTAAACATATGAACATCACAAATATCCATAGACATGTCATCATAACAACAACAAAATTAAAAGGTTAGGGAACAAGAATTGAATCCGGTGTTTGCTCCGTGGCTTGACTAATTTTCTCCACTCCTCCTTCTCTGCTTGTTCTTGTCGAACCGAGGCTTCTACGAACACTTGAATACTGCTCTAAATGGTGGTTTACTGACTCTTTTTCAAGAGGTAAAATCGACAAGGGAATAGGGGAAGAAAGTGAAGAACAATAGAAGGGAATGAAGAGAGAAAAATGAGAGAGAAGTGAAGAGATAAGAAAAGTTGAGATGTGTTTGAAGTGAGCAGCCAATGGGGTATTTATAGGTTGAAAAGGCTGTTAAAAATGGTCAAAATCAGCAGCCAAAGACTTCCCTCATGGCCAGCCACACATGTTGCATGTTTGAAGATTTCAAACATGTTATTTTTAGGTAGAGGCAAATCTTAAAAAGCATGAATAGTGGAGGGGTTTGAATGGAAATTGAAGGAGTCTTCAAGGGCCATTTTTCAAGCCAAATAACCAGCCAAAAAAACTAATTGGGTCAGCATGTGCGACGGTTTTGGGCTGCCCAATGCCCGGTTGGATCGGTTTTCTTGGTTTAGCTCAATTGGGCCCCTTTTCATAATTAATTTAAATAATTTATTTAACCCAAATTAAATTGGATTAAAATTAAAATTAATTATATAAAGAATTGATAAACATAATTTGGATCGTCTAGGCTAAAAAATTAATTCGCCTTGATGCTTAAAAATTACTTCTCGATTTTGCGCTTCTAGTAGTGTCTGCCGAGCCATTTTTCGCCCTTTGTGCGAATCTGTCGAAAATGAAAAAAAAATCAAAATTTATTATAAAATTAAGTAAAATTCAACATGTTAATAATTTAAGTACAATTTAACTATTTTATAATAATTATACATTTTTCGACAAGAATTTTACTGAAACTGCATGAATTTGAGTTAAAAAGGGCATGAAAAAATGTGTATATTTTCGTGTATCCAAAAGCCTCAGATTCATTAGAGCCTTCTACAAGTGAAAGGAAGAGCTAGTTTGAGCTTTCGACTTCTCGGTGAAAGCATAGTGGTGAGTGTTTGGGATCACTACTTGTAGACATGAGTCATATGTTATTCAGGAATTTAATAGCAGCTTAAACCTATAACACACCAAAATATGGCTTAGGAGTTTTAGGGGTATTTTAAGAATTTTAGCCTTAGAGAGTTCATAATCTTGCGACATGATTTATCGATAGTGTTTTTTACTATAGTTTTTAGAAAATTAAATCAATTCTGAAAAAAAGTTTTAAAGACCTTCAATTTTGAAAACTGGACTGATTTGTAAAAATTCAAAATTGTGAGTTTTTAAGAGGAAATTAAACCAAAATTTAACTTTCACCCTATTTCCCCCTTTATATTCACAACAACCATGTTAGTTTTCTCCATCTTTTCTGTTGTGTCGTCCCTTGCTTTCCAAGCTCCTTTCTTTCACTTTTTGTTTGCAAACCTTAATTCCATTGGCTTCCTTCATCCTCATAACATTAAACCTTCATAGAATTTCAAGAGACCCAAAAACACCATATTTTTCTCCATTGTCAAGCTTTGGGGTTTTTCGAGTTTTTGATCAAACGCTTGGTTTTTCATCATCTAAGGTAACAATTCAACTTCTAATTAGTTTTAAATTTTTTAGCATTTAAAACCAAGTTTTTAGCCATTAAACTGCATGTTTTGAATCAAAGCCATAAACTGGGTCGTTAATGGTGGATTTTTGGATTTTAAGTAAAAAAAACGTGATTTTAAAGTGTTTTTCAAGTAGTTTTGATGTAATTAGCATGTTTCTAAACTTACTTTGAAGTTTCGTTAATTTTTTTAAAAACTTTTAATGAATTTTCATTAAAATAGCCAAAAACATGTCGAAAAAGTTGATACCATGAATTAAGTGGTTTAGTAGAGTTTAAGGGATGGGAATTAGTCGTAAGTGAATAATTAGATGACTAGAACTCGTTTTAGGAAAAAATATTGAGTATAGATTGAGATATTTGAGTTTTAATTTTGCTATGTTAAAGGTTTCGGCTACATGAGAACCTAGCTTAGGCTTGTCTTTTGGATTGTTTTCTAACAACCCATTTTTCAGTGGTGTCAGAAACAGTGGTTTCGGGACCACCAAATTCGACGAGTAAGTTCATAAATATTATTATTTAATATTTACGGGACAAACATGGTTTTAAAAAGGTTTTTGATATAGTGATATTTGTTATATAAGCGATTTATTAAGTTCAAGTGGTAAGACCCTAAAGTTAAGTGGTTTTAGAAATAAGGTCTCGGGACCTCGTTTCTATAAACCGAGTTGTAAAAATTAACGTTTTGATGGTTAATTAATTAAAAAGGACTAAATTGTAAAATATGTAAATTTTAATCACTATTTGATTTGAATGATTAATGGTTAATTGAATAAAGGAAAAAGGACTTAAATGGTAATTAGACCATTCAAGGTGTTAGTGGACAATAATGGACATGAATTTGATGTTTTATTTAATTATTAACTAAGGTTAATATAGTTGATAATTATATTAAAATAAATAAAACAAAAGTTTGAATCATCTTTTTCAAAGCTTGGTAACCGATTGTAATGAGGGAAGAAGCCATTTTTTTAGCATGGAGATTTGGGCAACTTCACAAGCAAAATTGGTATGTGATTTTAGCTTCATTTCTTCTAATTTTTATGTTTTTTAGATCATTGCAACTAGGTCCAGCTTGCCCGTACCTTCAAATTTGAAACTATTAAAGATTTTACAACTAGGTCAGCTAGCCTGTATCTTCTGGATTTCTTTAGGGTACCATCGATCTTTCTATCATTCAATATGGGTTGTATTCTCGAAAATTCAGTATAGCTCCACATATTGGAATTCATTATCTCGGTTTTCTTATCATTTTTATTGTTTAATCTATCAAACATGGTTTATCTGTAAAGGATATTCATTGGCCGGAGGTAATTACATCTATTACAGTTATGATTTCTGGTTCAATCATGGGAGCACGATGATACAGATCTTAGGTTTTTAGAGGTTGTGTTTCTGCATTGGTTGTTACTAGAACTACATTTGGTTTTTCTCTTTTGTTTTGGAATGCACTATTGATGTTGAGGTATTGTACTATCTATACGGTTGAAAAGTCGTCTTATTATAGCACAATGGTGTAACAGTCCGGTTTAGACCCTAGTCAGAATAGTGGTTTTGGGACCCCATATCCGAGAAAAAAATATTTAAATATAATTTTTTGTGTTTATGATATGTGAATGAGCAAGTGTGAAAGTCTCGTATGAAAATTTGAATGTTTGTGTGCTTAATTTTGAAAAAAGACTTAATCGCATAAAATGTAAAAGTTGTCTGCTATATGTTAAAAGTGCCTATTTGATTTGGCTTTATTCATGAGAGGTCCTTATGTGGTTGTTATTCCATTTACATGGTTAATGGACATATATGACCTTGATATACATGGTTTGTTAATGTTTTAATTCAAGGGTAAAATGGTAACATGTTTATTAAATGAATTAAAATAAAACAAAGTTATGAAAATATGGTCATTTGTTCATCCATGACCAAAAAACACAAATAAAATAAAAGAGAAATGCTTGCTAGGGTTTGGCCTTGGTTTCCTTTGGTTTAGGTATGTGTTTTGCTCAGTTTTTGATAATGTCTACATTTTTGTAATCGTTGCTTCGTATACTATCAAGCCCATGCCTCAATTTCTGATTTTGATGATGATTTTGAAATGTGCCATAAATGAATTCATGAGCTTTATGTTGTTAATTGATGAAATATGAAAGTTTGATGTTGGGTTTATATGTTCTGTCTTTGGATTTTTGATGATTTTGAGTAAAATGGGCTAAATTGTGAAATTTGTAAATTGAGGGACTTTAATATGAAATAAATGAACTACATGGACTTATATGAACCTTATAGAAATTTGGCTAAGCTTGTGTACAAGCAAATTATGTGTATTTTGTGATTTTGAGAATTAGGGACTAAGGTGTCAAAATGTGGAAATGTGAGGGCTAGTTTTCAAAATGCCCTAAATGTGTGTTTATGGATAGTTTTGAATGAATTTGTGATTGAATTATTAAATTTGAATTTATATAGATCAAGAATTAAAGAATATAGAGTTAGATCGGGGAAAGTCGAAAGTTATCGAATAACCGATTTCATTCATCCGAATCCGTACGAAGTAAGTCTATATACAAATAAATGTATTGAAATGGTTTATTTATGCTTATTGCCATTGAACTATGATGAATGAATATATGAGTTGAGAAGAATAAGACATCTAAGAAAGTATTGACAAAGTTCCGACATTCGAAAAGCCCCGTTTGAACCTTTGGAATAGTTAGGATACATATATCATGACATAGGATTCCAATATGTGTTTTCGTGTAAGACCACATATGGGACGTTGGCATCGACTTCTATTTTATGTGTAAGGCCATGTCTGGGACATCGACATTGTATCTGATTTCGTGTAAGACCTTGTCTGGGATAGTGGAATCGATGTTTGATTACATGTAAGACCACGTCTGGGACATTGGCATTGTATATGTTTTCTGAGCTTTTCGTGTATCCTTCTATTTTTGAATGGTTCAAACGGGCATTCCGAGAAAGTAAATGATTTTATGAAATTGTATCCGATTCAGGTATGTTTGCATTGTATATAATGTTTGAGAATGAAAGGTAAGTATGTGAACAATTGTTGATCTATGATCTAAGTTTATGAATATGAGATTTGTGTTGAAAGCTTACTCTGTGTATGTTTGCATTATTTTATAGATATCGAAGCTACTGTGAGCTCGAGGATCGTCACCACAGTATCGAACCTTATTTTGGTACTTTTGAAAATGTATATATTGAAGTATGGCATGTATAGGCTAGAAGTGTTTAGATTATGTTTTGTGATGTATATATTTAGCCATGTGATATGGCTTGGTATGGATGTGATTATGATATGGTTTTTGGTATATGAAATGTGAGGCAATATGATATATTTGGTGTGTTTATGTATGGATATAAGAAATGGTAAAATTGGTAAGCTTTTGGTTTATGTTAGCTATGGTACTTGATAAGTTTTGATCATGAGATTAAATGATGTATTGAAAGAAATGTTTTGATATGCTTTTGTCTTATGTTTTAACATAGATTAGTAAGGCTTATGAGCAGGAAATTGGTTGGTAATGATATGTCATGAATGGCTTATGTTTTGGTTGTGAATTGGTCATAAAAGGTTGTGCAAATATGCTTAGTTTGGTGCTTGTAGGTTTGACCCAATTGGGGTGGCAAGTTGGCTATTCAAATGGCCAATTTTTGTCCACACGGGTAGAGACATGGACGTGTGTCTCAACCATGTGCAACACATGATCACGTTACACGATCGTGTGTCCCCTGGGGTACCCTACGAATTAAAGTTAGTATACCCTCTAGTTTTGATGTGGCCTAAACACACAGGCGTGTCTATTGGTCGTGTGTGGCACACGGGCTGGCACACAGGCGTGTGGTCAGCCGTGTGGCCAAGTTAGTAGCCTCCCTAATTTTCATACGGCCTGGCACACGGGTATGTCTTATGGCCGTTGGATAAGTCAGTATGTATGCCCTGTTTTGCCACGGCTTAGACACACGGGCGTGTCTAATGCCGTGTGAGGGACATAGCCTGTTCACACAGGCATGTGACCTTTGAAATGTTGAAAAATTTTGTAAGTTCTGAAACTTTCATATGTTATCGATTTGGTCCTGAATGCATGGTTTAGACTTTTTATGCTTGGTTTAAATTCATATTGAATATGAATGACTTGTATTTATTGAATTGAGATGATATTTGATAGTTGATTGTTCTAATCTGAGTTACGAGTCTAGCAGTGCCTCTTAACCTATTCCGGTGACAGTTATGGGTTAGGGGTGTTACACTATGGTTTTAATCTATCTGATGATTATGGCTCCGGTATGGTTCAAGCTTCGATGTTAATAATTGAGATAGCTTTATTATATATCCCTTTTTAGCTTTCATGAAGGGGTAAGAATCGACAAAAGTATAGACGGGTGAAGATCGAGCTTAAAGTTGTATATTGGTTCTCATCCCTTAGGTAATCTCGATTTAGTCAACAAGTTAAAATAGGATGTTATGCTTCGTTTGAGTTAATGCAGTTTGTAGAAATCTTTGATTGGTATTCTTAGTGAAATATGATAGATTGTATGTCTAGATTGTCTTGACAATAAGAAGAAAGGATTATTCTGAAATGTTATTATCTGATAGATAAGATCAAATCAGTTGTTTTAATCAGAGTGAGTTATTCTTTTGAAAAATTAATTAAGTTATACGCATTAGAGTTTATCCTCAGGTCTGGGAATAAATTTTGTGCATTCACGGGTAAATTGATTGATAGTTAGAATGAGCGATTCATAGTTTAGAAGACATGACACAGAAATATATCTATCAAATTAGTTATAATAAGGAAATGTTTATTATGGGTTAAAATCATCTCGATATTTGAAGTTGTTGCGCTTGTATTAAACAATATTGCTTGACGCTTTCCATGTAAGGGGAGCAAATATCAGTTGAAAGTTATAGATGCAAACATGTAAGAAGCATCAGTCAGAATTTGATAATCCAGGTTTCTCGGTTATGTTTCAATAGACGATCACTGTGAATTTCTCAGTAGATATATTACTAATGATAAAGTAATGATAGGAGAACATCATAGCTACTTAGTTAAGTTTAGATATAGTATCAAGTTTTATTAAGAGTTTTGATGCAAGTTCTGAATCGAGATGCAAATTCTGATAAAAAATTTCCCGGTTAAAATTGTCTCGATATTTGAAGTTATCGCGCTGTATTAAACGATATTGCTTGACGCTTGTCATGTAAGATGAAATTTTCGTAAGGGGGAGAGTTATAACAGCCTATTTCTCAATGGTGTCAAAAATAGTGGTTTTGGGACCACCAAATTTGACGATAAGTTCGTAAATATTATTAATTAATATTTACGAGTCAAACATGGCTTTAAAAAGGTTTTTGATATAGTTATTTTTGTTATATAAGCGATTTATTAAGTTCAAGTGGTAAGACCCTAAGGTCAAGTGATTTTAGAAACGAGGTATCGAGACCTCGTTTAACACCCCTAACTCGTAACCGTTACTGAAATAGGTTAAGAGGTATTACCGGACTTGTAATTCAATTCAGAAAAATCAATTATCAAATAACATCATATCTTAATCAATAACATTTATTCACATTCTATATGTAATTAAATTGAGCATACAAAGTTTTAAACATTCATTCAGGACTAAATTGTAACATATTAAAAATTTCAGAAACTTAGAAAAATTTTAACATTTCAAGTGTCACACACCTGTGTGAACTGACTGTGTGCCTCACACGGCTAGTAGACATGCCTGTGTCTTAGACCGTGTGAAAACAGGGCATATATACTGACTTGCTCCATACGGCCTGTAGCAACCCAATTTTGGGCCTAGTCAAAACAGTGGTCTTGGGACCACCAATCCGAGGTCAGAGAAAGTATTTTATTATTATTTTAGAGATATAGCTTGTTTATATAAGTGCATGAAAAATTTGGTGAAGTAATTTTAGCACTTGTGAGCTTAATCGTGAAAAAGAACTAAATAGCATAAAGTTCAAAAGTCTTGAATTGATAGCTAAGGGTGTTAAATTGCCATGAAACTAAAATTGGGGGTCTTTAAAGGGCAAATAGACCCTTGGATTTTAGCTTAGCCGGCCATGAAATAAAGAAATAAATTGGTCAAAGTGTTAGGTATTTGATGACCTAATATGTGATAAAATAATACTCAAAAGCTTAGCCTTCATCTTTTTTCTCCATCATTTCTTCTTGACCGAAAATATCAGCCATTAGAGGAGTTTTTGAAGCTTGAAATTTCAGCCACTTAGTCTCTCTACAAGTAAGTGATTTTGGGGGTACGAGCATTAGGATCAAGTCGGGACTTAATAGGAAACTCTAAAAACTTTTTGCAAAATTATAAAAATTTTCCATGGTGCAGGGCTCACACACCAGTGTGACCCTGGGACACGCTCATGCTGTAGGCCGTGTTTAACCTCGTGTAACTCTCTAACTACGGCCATGCCACATGCCTGTGTGCTAGGCCGTGTGGTTAAATAATTCAATTCAAAATTAGGTGTAGGTTTCACACGGGTAAGACACACACCCATGTTCTAGGCCATGTAGCACATACGGCTGAGACACATGCCCATGTCTCTGCCCGTGTGCTTAATTCTGAGCATTCTATTTCTCAAAATTATGGTGCAGGGGACACACGGCCTAACCACACGCCCATGTTACAAGGCCGTGTGTCACACACGGTCCAGACACACGCCCATGTGGACAAAATAAAGCCATTTCCTAGCCTCATTTATCACCCAAATTTACCATTTTCCTGCACTAAAACATACCGAGTACAATCCATGTAACGCCCCAATTTCTCAAATCCAGAACCCCTGTTAAAATTGTTTTTGCATGGTTGTGGTGTGGATGTATGTCTGCCTTAGTGGTGTAGTGCTCTGGGAGTGTCTGGGAAGTCATGGGTTCAAGCCTTGGCTTGAGCAAAATTTTGCTTCTAAGTGAATAAACCCTTGTCTTTAGCTTATAGACTTTTAAACTAAAACGAGTAAAGTATGATAATATAAGACCTGCTAGCCTAGTGGTAAGTAACGTGTGGTGTGTGCCTAGAGGTCTTGAGTTTGAGCCTACTATGCGTTAAGGTGTTTTATTTTGCTGCCTTGCAATGTAGGAAGTAGAGGTTGACCGAAACTCTAATGTTAGAGTGGTTGAGTGGGGATGAATAGCCGAATTTGGGGAGAGTTTGGTGCAAGTGGATAAGGGAGTAATTAGTTGAGAGATGTAGGAAAGTTTTTGAGGAGAAAGTTAAGGAGTTGGAGAGTGTGGGAGTGTAGTGCCGAATGAGGACTCTCCTCAATTGTTTGGTATGAGTAGTGCACCTAGTCATTTGGCTATACTCTTAGTGCCGAAAGTGTAATCTAGTGCTCTCCATTTTGGGTAATTGTCATTTGTCTTCTGTCTACTTTTCATGTTTTTCCCTCTTTCGGTTATGGTTTTGCTTGGTAGCCGTATGTTTCAGTGACCACTCGGGCATTCTACATACTAGCTTGTTGTGGTTTTGTCTTCAAGGTTGTGTTTGAGTAATCGATCATCCTATTTTCGTTTCTTAATCTTCTTCACCATTTGCCGAGCCCTCATTCTCTTCCTCCCAATCGGTCATCAACTTTCATCTTCTCTTTTGGTCTATTAGCCGAATACTTTCTTCTTCTTGTAATTATTCTTTTTCTACCTCTTTAACCCTTGTCAAATTTAGCTTTTCTTCTTTGGTTCTTAGCCGACACTGTTTTCTCTAAGAGCCAAACCCCTCTGCAACTCTCTTAACTGCTATCGTGTTTCGGCTTTTGAACTGGGTTCTTGAGCATTCGGTTAGGGGTCAAGGCAAGTTCTTTCTCCCTTTCCATCATGTTATTTCTCTTCTTTCCTATTTGGTTTTGGCTATAATAATCATGTTTAATAACTCTCCTTTTGGCAATTTCTTCTAAGGAGCGAGATTGTTGCAGCTCGTGCATCAGGATTAAGGTGTGCTTTGGGATGTTGGCCAATTACTGCTAACCCTCGTCCTTAGTCTAGGAGTTTAATAAGTTCTTTACACTTGGTATAATGGTTTGAGTGAGGTAATAGTTTACAAAGGATGTATGGTTGCAGGTAGCCTCTAAAGATTGGAAAAGGGGTTGGTGGCAACGGTTTATGGATTGATCAAAGCAAGGGGTAGGTAAGAATATGGAAAAGTGTTTTGTTTAGGATTGCTTTAATTCAACTTTAGCCTATTAACCGAACCCTTTACTTGGAATGGATTGCAGTACTTGTGGGCTAGTTGGGCGATTTCGCAATCAGGTGTGTGTACCTCCATTGCTATTAACTTAGAATGGTGGACAAGCCGAAAAGCTAAAAAGTGGGTTGTCGGCACCATACTGGCGTATGGCCGCCCATGTGACAGGCCTAGTAGCATTTTCATGGGTCGAAATGGTATTGGGCCTTTCTGGGCTGAACTGGGCTATGTGGGCCCAGTGGGCTTGTGCGTCCCACGTAGTGAAATTGCACAAAACGTGGTAAATTGTGGGCTAGGTTGTGTGAACTACACGACTAAGGCCATTTTTGGGCTATATGGGCCGCAATATGGGCTATACGCCCATTAGCACTGATTGACCGATATGGTTGCACGGGCCGCAATATGGGCTATACGCCATTTTTAGGAACTTGATTATAAATTGTTTTCGAGAATGTTTCCAGTATTTTCTCTTTACAAATAGATGATTTAAAAGATTAAAATCAGTTTTCTAAAATTGGTTTTTTAGAAGGAGGCACACCGAATCTCTGGCCCAAGTCTGTAAGTTTTCTGAGTCTTTCTGATTGTTTCTGAAATGTCTGTTATATGCTTGAACAAAACCTTATCATGATACTTTAGTTAGGGTAACACTGGAACTATAAGAACTTTGATAAGTAGACTGAGACTGTAGCTAGGCTACCGCGCAAGAACACAAACTCAAACTCTGAATTACTGTTATTCATAAGACATTTGTAATAAACACTGAAACATTAAACTGATTCATAAACTTCTTAATCAGATAATACGATATGAGTACGAGAGCAGCTCGGGGAAGAGGCCGTGGGCGTGGCCAAGGTAATGCTCGAGTAGGAACTTCATCTTTGGGGCATAGGCCGAAGGCAGAAGCACCAGTACCACCAGCAACGGAAGTGGAATCTCGTGATCGTGGTGCCAGGGATGACGCCCTGTCTCAGGCAATGCTTCGTGTTCTAGAAAGGGTTTCCGGGGCAAGTTCGGGTAACGGAATTTGAGGATCTATTTCTGAGTGACTCTAGGCTAACGGAGTAGAGATCTTTAGGGGTGTATCTGGTGTAGCTCCGAATGTGGCTGAGTATTGGTTAGAAGCCACAAAGTGGATTATGGATGATCTGGACTACTCTGTGGAGCAGAAGTTGAAGGGAGCCATATCGTTACTCAGGGATGAGGCTTATCAGTAGTGGCTTACGGTGAGAGATGAAACTCCTGCTGACAGTGTGACTTGGGAGCTGTTTAAGATAGCCTTTACGGGAAAGTATGTTGGGGATAGTTACGTGGATGCTCGCCAGAAAGAATTTCTGAACCTGGTTCAAGGGAGTAAGTTAATGGCTAAGTATGAGTCTGAGTTTCTGAGACTGAGCCGGTATGCTTCTGGGATTGTCGCTATAGAGTATGAGCGTAGCGTATGCTTCGAGGATGGTCTGAGAGATGAACTTAGGGTGTTGATTACTCCGTAGAGGGAGCGTAACTTCGCTACTATAGTGGAGAAAGTTAGGATAGCTGAGAAAGTGAAGCGTACAGAAAGACAGAATCGTTAGAAGGATCAGAACCATTTTAGGAGAGATCAGAACTTTCAGGTGGTATGAATAGGAATGTTAAGAGAGCAAGGGTAATTGAGCCAGTTCGAGTAGTACCGATGAATGCTGTTAGACCGCAAGGTTGTAGGAATTGTGGGAAGATACATATGGGTGAGTGTCGAAAATGTTTTGGTACTTGTTTTCAGTGCGGATCTACGGAGCGTAAAGTCAAAGACTGTCCTCAGAAAATAGATCAGGTTCAAGTTGCTGAATAGAGGGTTGCACAACCACCGAGAGGACGAGGACAAGGAAGGGGTGGAAATGGTAATGGTCGAGGTAGAGGGGCACCTGGTAGGGGTGCCGAAAATGCTGAGGCTCAACAACCAGTGTTGGTGTATGCAGCTCGTCGTCGAGAGGAGGGTGATGCACCTGACGTCATAACTGGTACGTTCTTGGGTTCTAGCTTGCCCTATACTGCTTTAGTGGATATGATGAGCATATCCGCATTGTGCTACAAATGTTAAGGGAGAAGGAACTTTATGCGAAATTCAGCAAATGTGAATTCTGGTTGAAGGAGGTAACCTTCTTAGGACATGTTGTCTCTGCTGAGGGGATTAAGGTGGACCCTCGAAAGATTGAAGCAATTTTGGAATGAAAGCCACCTAGGTCAGTGTCAAAAATTCAGAGTTTCCTAGGGTTGGTAGGATACTACAGGAGGTTTGTGGAAGGTTTTTCTGTGATGGCAGCGCCTTTGAAAAAACTCATAAGGAAAGGAGTACCATTTGTTTGGACAGAGAAGCAGCAGGAAGCTTTTGAGAAGTTGAAGAAAGTTCTGACTGAAGCACCTGTGTTAATTGAACCAGAGTCTGGGAAGGATTTTACTGTATACAATGACGCATCACATGTGGGATTGGGTTGTATGTTGATGCAAGAAGGTAAGGTGGTTGCTTATACATCATGACAGTTTAAGCCTCACGAAGGAAACTATCCTACTCATAATCTGGAGTTGGCAGCGATAATCTTTGCACTTAAGATTTGGAGACATTACCTATACAGAGAAAGGTGTATTATATATACAGATCATAAAAGTCTTAAGTACTTGCTGACTCAGAACGAACTGAAGGCAGCAAATATGGATAGAGTTGCTTAAGGATTATGAATGCACGATTGAGTATCCCCCAGGCAAAGCTAATGTGGTGGCTGATGCCCTAAGTCGTAGAACTATATCTGATCTAAGAGCCATGTTTGCTCGTTTGAGTCTGTATGATGACGGCAGTCTATTAGAAGAACTGCAAGTTAGGCCGACCTGGGTGGATGATATTAAGGAAAAGTAGTCGAGGGATGAGTCTCTGGTTTCTCGATTCCGGCAGATTAAGAATGGAGATACTTCTGAGTTTGGACTGAACAGTGAGGGAGTTCTATGTTACCGAGGTAGAGTTTGTATTCCGAAGGACTCTGACTTGAGGCTAGAAATTCTAAAAGAAGCTCATAAAGGTCTGTGTGCTATGCATCCTGGAGGGAATAAAATGTATCGCAACTTAAAGGAATTGTATTGGTGGCCTGGATTGAAGCGAGAGGTAATGGAATTTGTGGGAAAATGTCTGACTTGTCAGCAAGTGAAAGCTGAACATCAATTACCTTCTGGACTTTTGCAGCCAGTGAAAGTACCACGTTGGAAGTAGGAGAGGGTAACCATGGATTTTGTGAGAGGGTTACCCTTGACACCATCGAAGAAGGACTCTATTTGGGAAATTGTGGATAGGTTGACCAAATCTGCTCATTTCATACCTGTCCGCACTGATTATTTACTTTAGAAGTTAGCCAAATTGTATGTGGCGAAAATTGTGCGACTTCACGGAGTGCCAGTGTCGATTATTTCGAATCGAGATCCTAGATTCACATATCAGTTTTCGCAAAAGTTGCATGAGGCGTTGGGTTCACGGTTGAACTTTAGTACAGCCTTTCATCCTCAGACTGATGGTCAGTCGGAAAGGGTTATTCAGATTCTGGAAGACATGTTGAGGGGATGCGTTATCCACTTTCGAGGCAGTTGGGAGGATTATCTACCGTTGGCAGAATTTGCGTACAATAACAGCTATCAGGCTAGTACTCGTATGGCACCTTATGAAGCGCTGTATGGACATAAGTGTCGTATACCTAGTTGTTGGACCGAATTGGGCGAGCGGCGAGCTCTTGGACCTGAATTGGTAGCAGAGACTAAAGAGAAGGTCAAAGTGATTAGGGATCGGTTAAAAGAAGCATCTGATTGACAGAAGTCTTACGCGGATTTAAAGCGTAAGGAGATTGAGTACTCAGTGGGTGACCTGGTCTTTTTGAAGGTTTCACCGTGGAGGAAGATACTAAGATTTGGGAAGAAAGGCAAGTTGAGTCCGCGGTTCATTGGGCCTTATTGGGTTCTTAAGCAAGTAGGACCAGTGGCTTATTAGTTGGAATTGCCTCCAAAGCTAGACAGGATTCACGATGTTTTCCACGTATCCATGTTAAGGCGATATTGTTTTGACCTTACTCACATCCTGCCAGTTGCAGAGGTTGAGCTACAGCCTGACTTGACTTTCGAGGAAGATTCTGTACAGATTCTGGATCGAGAGGTGAAGGTTCTAAGAAGGAAGTCGGTCCCATTAATAAAGGTACTTTGGCATAATCATGGCAGAGAGTAAGCTACTTGGGAGCCAGAGGAGGCGATACGTCAGCAATACCCGCATCTGTTCGGATAAGGTAAATTTTGAGGTCGAAATTTCTTTAAGGAGGGTAGAGTTATAACGCCCTAAATTTTCGGGTCTTTCTTGGGTTGCTATTAGGTTGATAAAATTTTTGAATTCTGGTATTTGGGTGTGTAATTAATGTTAGGGGTGTGGTAATGGGCTTATGGAAGGCCCAAAGGTTGGTCAAACCCGGGTAAAATATTTGATTTTGGACTGAGGAGATAAGGTGGCTTTAGATAGAAAGTGTCGTAAGAAGTTGTGTGTGAAATATGACACGAGAAAGCCTGGTGGTGGAGTGGCAACGTGACACCACTAAGGAGTTATAAAAGTGGCGCCTAGGAAGGTTTGGAGGTCCAGGGTTCAAGTCACAGGTAAGTAATTAAGGTATTTTATTTTTATGAGCAGGAAGGTAAGTGGTGGACTTCAAATAAATTCTATCAAGTAGA
The DNA here is from genome assembly GCF_007990345.1 of Gossypium hirsutum. Classification (NCBI taxonomy): domain Eukaryota; kingdom Viridiplantae; phylum Streptophyta; class Magnoliopsida; order Malvales; family Malvaceae; genus Gossypium; species Gossypium hirsutum. The sequence goes on along the minus strand of NC_053426.1, from coordinate 52,111,843 downwards.
GTTTGAATGAGTCAAAGGAGTAAGTTTAGGAGGGATAATGGGAGAAAAAGGAGGAGCTGATCAAGGAGGATAGAGTTGGCCGAATGCTGGACTCTTGAGGAGCAAGAGTTGGCCGGCCAAGGGGATCTAAATGGGCAATCGGCTAGGGAGTTGAGGTATGTGTAGTTTCGGCAATAGGGGGTAGTTGTGCCGAATTCTCTTTGATTTTTCCTTTGGGATTTCGTTTTGTTTTTCTTTTGGTGAGCCAAAATAGGGTAGGGTGCCTTAGGATTCATTCTCTTTACTCGTTCTTTTGCTAGAAGCCGAATAAAGGTCTCCTAAAGAACCTCCCTGTGTCGTTTTCCTCTGTCAAACCGATTGCCTACTTTTCTTTTTCTTCTCTAATTTCTTCTCTTCTTTTCTTTCCTTCCATCTTCTTCTACTGCCATCCATATCTCTCCCTCTTCATTTTTCTTCTCATTTAGATAGTCATAAAAGCCGAAAGCAAGCTCATCATTGTCAATTCGTCTCTTGACCAAAACCTTTTGAACCGATTCCTCTTGTTGGTCGAAACCTTGATTACACCTTGTCGATTTCTTCTTAGCTGAACCTACCTTGGTCATACCTTTCCTATTTCTCCTTTTCTTTGTCAATCTCTGAGAAACCCAGTTAGCCGAATACCTTTTTGTGGCCAAACACTTCATTATTCTCTTCAAAACTGAAACCTTCATACCTAGTGGTGTTCAAGGCCGAATCTGAGATCAAACCTGTCTTGCTTTGGGTTTGTGGAAGGAGTTGTTGTAGATCGGGATTGTACCGCTATCTAGGACTCTTCGTGGGCAGAATATCACGTGGGTAAGTACTCAAGCAACTTTCGTTAGTACTTATGTTAAGGGTTTTAGTCGAACCCCTTAGGGGTGGCTATCGTTTTGGACTAAGGGCTTATTGGCCTCTTTCTCTTATTTTGTGTGTTAGTGTGATCAAGGGGTTGTGCAACTAAGGATCTTAAAGGCTAGCACATTTGGCCATCAAGACTAGTCTATATTTGGCAAAAAGGTAAGGACTTTGTATGCTTAGGGCCTAGGTAGCTGTTGGCCGAATATGGTAAGGGTTCTGTTTACAAGATTAATATCGACTCGTAACCTAATATGGTGGTAACCATTTGTAGGCTTTTCGTGTGAGGAGTTTTGTCAACGTTTCGACAGTTAACAGGTGTGTATCATACCCTTACTAAAGGCTAGAACGGTTAAGGCCGTAATGACCGAAGAGTGACCGAAAGTGACCGAAAGGTCGACACTGTGAGGATTTGTGAGTAACCGATTACTCTCCGATTGTTGGATTTGGGTTTGTTGATGATGGAATTGCAAAGTGTGCAATTTCGTGCGTTTTGGTAAGTTGGGCCTCGATGGGCCGAATAGGGGCCCAATGGGCTTCCGAGCCCATTTGGGTAAAAATAATCATTAAGGACGTTTTGGAAAACTATTGTAATCAAAACTGTTGAAATCTATAATCTAACCATAAAACTTGGATTAATGGGTTTAAACCACTGTTAGACATCGTAAGGCCCATTAGGGGTTTTTGGGCCTAGAAGGGCGAAATTGGTAACTAAGTTAAAATAGACTTCTGTAACGACAAATGGATTAATAGTAACTTTGATAGGCATAAAAACTCTGAAAATAGTTGAAATGACTAAAATACCCCTAAGTAGGGAAAATTTCCATTATACCTCTAGGTACAAAATGACCAATATACCCTTAGGGTTAACTTTATCTGAGATGCATGATATTCTGATTCTGCTTAATGTATGCCATGACATTTATATCTGTTGCATGGGTTATGGGTTATATAGATGGAGGAAGCGTTCTGGCAGCCTCGCTACAATCTGGTGGCCTCGCCACATATATCTGTTCTGGTGACTTCGTCACAATATCTGGTAGCCTCACTACAATCTGGTGGCTTCGCCACATATGTATATATATGTTCTGGTGGCCTAGCCACAATATCTGTAACTGGTGATTTCGTCACAATATCTGGCAGCCTCGCTGCAATTTTTGTGGTGTGTGGAGGTTGGGTGGGTCGAGTAGTCTCCCCACATAGTGTAAGGCTGGTACGGGGGTGTTACGGATGGGTCTAGGTTGGGATTTCTGCATTCATGATATATATATTTTTTTGTATCTGCTATGGGCCTATGGGTTTCATTCTGATTTTTGTACTGGGCCAAGGCCCAGGTAAGTCTGACTCTGAGGCTTGATCTAGTTTTGGCTATGGTTGGGTTATGTTACACACTGAGTTTACCAAACTCACCCTTTATTTTCATCTCTGTAGGAAATCACCTACCATAGTGGGCTTGGAGCTGTGAGGGATTCGGAGTGGACACATCATCTGCAAAGTTTGTTTTTCTAAGCTAGTTTATTTTTAGTATTTTTATATTCTGATTTAATTTTGGGTTTTAAGCTGTAATAAGGCCGATATTTAAATTTCTTCTTCTGCTATGGTTTTTATTTACTGATTATATTTGGACTATGTCGAAACTGCTAGTGTTAGGCTGCGCGGGTTTTCAAAAATAAGGAATGTTTTCAAAACTCAACAAGCATAACAAATGGATAGCCTAAATATTGATAAATCGGCTTTTCATTCAACCGCTGTTTTTGGAAAAGACCACTCTAATCACTTAAACCAACGAATGCATACTAAGTCGTAAGTCCATGTGACACGTCAGATCTATCCATAACGTCTGGGCCAGGTTTGGGGTGTTACACCTTAATAGTTCAAATGGTCTTTAAATATAGTAAATGTCTTCCAATCAAGGATAAGATGAGTCCGAGGGAGCCTAGAGCCATGCTCCAGCTTCCGTACAACGAATTGTTTCTAGTAGTAGTAGATGGCCTATGTTTGAAGGTCAGGAAGAGGCCAGAGCTGCCTTCTTCGACATGATGGATGAGTGGTTTAGGGATTATTTGAGAAATTGCCCCAACCAGATGAGGAAGTGCCACGAGGTATGGCACCTGTAAGATTGGTAAAGCCCCGGTGGATAAGCTTAGGAAGTATAGGGCCGAATAATCTAGAGCTAAGATTGATGATGATGCTGAACGAGCCTAGTTCTGCTCGAGAACACTACGCGAGTATTGGACGATTTATCATGGATGCCTGAGGAGTGTTTAAAGTGTGCTGTATCTCTTTTAAAGGATACTGCATACCACTGATGGAAGACTGTATCTTCAATGGTGCCAAAGGAAAACATGACTTGGGAATTTTTCCAAGCGGAGTTTAAGAAGAAATACATCAGTCAAAGGTTCTTGGACTCGAAGCAAAAGTAGTTCCTGGAACTCAAATAAGGAAATAAGACTATATCAGACTACGAAAAGGAATTCGTAAGACTAAGTCAGTATGCGACTGAATGGGTTCAAATAGAGTCAGAAATGTGTAAACATTTCGAGGAAGGTCTAAATGAGGAAATCAAGCTGTTAATTGGGATCCTTGAGATTCAAGAGTTTGTTGCATTAGCTGATCGGGCCAAGAAGGCCGATGAGCTCAATAATGAAAGGAAGCAAGCTAAGAGAGAAGCTCGAGTTTCGAGCAAGAGGTCCAGTGGTAAAACACTCTCATTTCCCACTAAGAAATCAAGGAGCCAACATGAACGCTCCACTTTATCGGTAGGATATTCGGGTAGAGCGAGAAGCTCCAAACGACGTAATTAGAAGTCTTCCTCCCCGATGGTGACTAGCGTAGGCTGTAGATGACCAAAAGCCGAAGTGTAAAAGCTGCAATAAATTCCATTTCGGAGAGTGTTGAATGAAGAGCGGCGCATGCTCTACATATGGTTCTCTTGACCACTTCCTCCGAGACTGCCTAAAGTGAATAGATAAAGAGGTGGAATTAGCCTCGAAGTCGAGTGCCCCTATTTCACGAGGTAGGCCTCTGAGATATCCTGGAAGTGCTAGTGGCAGTTGTGTTATGGCCAAAGACACTGCAAAATCAGAGACTCGAACCCCAGTAAGAACGTGTGCAATATGAGCTCGAGAGGAAGCCTCTGCTCCTGACGTCATCACGGGTATTTTTTTCTTTTTAATGCTTGTGTTATTGCCTTAATTGATTCGAGATCGACGCATTCATACATTTTTATGAGATTGGTGTCTAGTATGAATATATCCATTAAACCTACAGAATTTATAATCAGAGTGTCGAACCCATTAGGCAAGTCAATCTTGGTTTATAAGGTCTGTAAGAATTGTCCTTTGACGATTCAGGATCATTGTTTTCATGCTAACCTTATGTTGTTACCATTTGATGAGTTTGATGTAATACTTGGCATAGATTGGTTAATCCTGTATGATGTATTGTAAACTGCGGTAGCAAGTATATTGAATTGAAGTGCCCAGATGGTGAGGTTCTACAGGTTGATTCAAGAGAATTGGGTACACCGCCGGTTGTAATTACATCAACGATGGCTCAAAGATATATGAGAAAAGGGTAAGAAACCTACCTTGCTTTTTTACTGAACATTAATAAAACTGAGTTGAAGATTGAGTCCGTGCCAATAGTATGTGAATATCCAGAGATGTTCCCTGAGAAATTACCTGGATTACTCCCCAATAGATAGATAGAGTTCGGTATTGAACTAGTGCTAGGAACAACTCCTATTTCTATTACTTTGTATAAGATGGCACCAATCGAGCTGAAAGAGTTAAAAGTACAGTTGTAACAACTAACGGATAAGGGTTTTGCAAGGCCGAGCTTTTCGCCTTAGGGTGCTCCCATATTATTTGTAAAGAAGAAAAATAGGTCAATGAGACTATGTATAGATTATCGGCAACTGAACAAGGTAACTATCAAGAATAAGTATCCTTTTCCAAGGATCGATGATTTGTTCGACCAGTTGAGGGGAGCCACTGTATTCTCTAATATAGACCTGAGATCCGGCTATTATCAGTTGCGAGTTAAGGAATCAGACGTGCCTAAGACAGCTTTCAGAATGGTGTATGGCCACTATGAATTTCTTGTCATGCCATTTGGGTTAATGAATTCACCAGCCATATTTATTGACCTAATGAATAGAATATTTCGGCCATACTTGGACAAGTTTTTCGTTGTGTTCATTAACGACATTTTGATTTATTCCAAGGATGAGACAAAGCATGCGAAGCATCTGAGGACTGTGTTGCAGACCTTACAGGAAATAAAATTGTATTCTAAGTTTAGCAAGAGTGAGTTTTGGCTTCAAGAGGTAGGGTTTTTGGGCCATATTGTTTCGGGTGATGGCATTTGATTTGATCCAAGTAAGATCTCTGCTACCTTTGAATGGAAACCACCTAAAAATGTAACCGAGGCTAGAAGCTTTTTGGGCTTAGATGTTATTACCGAAGATTTGTGAAAGGATTCTCCATGATAGCAACTCCAATGATGAGGTTGCTACAGAAAGACGTTAAGTTTGAGTGGTCAGAAAAGTGTCATAGAGTTTTAAGAAGTTGAAGACAGTGCTGACTGAAGCTCTAGTTCTAGTATTACCTGAGTCGAGAGAAGAGTTTGTGGTCTACAGCGATGCGTCCTTAAATGGACTGGGTTGTGTGCTTATGCAAAATGGCACGGTGATAGCTTATGCTTCATGGCAGTTGAAACCACACGAGAAGAATTATCCAACGAACGACTTAGAGCTTGCCGCCATTGTTTTTGCCTTGAAATTTTGGAGGCATTATTTATATGGTGAGACTTGTTGTATATTCACAGACCACAAGAGTTTGAAGTATTTGATGACTCAAAAAGAATTGAATCTGAGACAACGGAGATGGTTAGAATTAATTAAAGATTACGAGTAAATCATCGATTACCACTAGGAAAGGAGAATGTGGTCACCGACACGCTAAGCAGAAAATCTTTGTTTACATTGAGGGCCATGAATGCTTGATTGGCATTGTTTGATGATGGTTCGGTCTTGGCAGAACTAAGGGCTAGGCCAACATTTCTTCAGGAAATTTATGATGCTCAGACTAATGATAGTGACCTACAAGCTAAAAGAACTCAATATGAGTCCAGATCGAATCAGATTTTCAGATCGGTTCTGGTGGATGTTTGATGTTCAGAGACAGAGTATGTGTACCGAGGAATGATGAAATTATTCAAAGAATTTTGCAAGAGGCACATGATAGTCATTTTTCTATTCATCCTGGAAGTACCAAAATGTACAACGATTTGAAAAAAATGTACTAGTGGAACGGCATAAAAATAGACATCTCCGAATTAGTATCGAAATGCTTGATATGTCAGCAAGTCAAAGGTGAACATCAAGTACCTTAAGGTTTGTTACAGCTTGTGATGGTCCCCGAATGGAAGTGAGACAGAATTACTATGGACTTTATGACAGGATTACCATTGACCCCGAAAAAGAAAGATGCTATATGGGTTGTGGTGGGTAATTTGACAAAGTTGGCTTATTTTATCTTGATAAGGACAGACTATTCACTTCATAAGTTGGCCGACTTATATACATCTGAGATTGTGAGATTACACAGGGTACCGCTAGCGATTATTTCAGAAAGAGACCCGAGATTCACTTTGAGATTCTGAAAGAAGCTACAAGAAGCCTTGGGTACTAGGTTGAGCTTTAGTACAGCTTTTCACCCGCAGTGTGATGGTCAATCTGAGTGGATGATTCAGATTCTTGAGGATATGTTGCGATGTTGCATCCTTGAATTTCAAGGCAGTTGGGAAAAATACTTGCCATTGGTAGAGTTCGCCTACAACAACCGTTTTCAACCGAGTTTG